>NC_084549.2:2387500-2512500 GCF_033978685.3 Nerophis lumbriciformis
GACGACGTTGATTTGACATTGAATTTTGGTCATTTCCCAACCAATATTCTGCAACTCAAACAGAACGTTGAAACATGCTTTTTGACGACGTTGATTTGACCGTTGAAATGTGGTCATTTCCCAACCAAGTCCCCCACTGTTATTAGTAAAAGTAACATTGTTCACAAGAGCAAAAACGTGAAAAGTTCAGACTCGTGTATGAAGAGCAGGAATTAATGAGACGAGGCTTGCTCTTTATTGGCTGATAATGAGCAAGAAAGTGGACTTCAGTCTCAGCAAAACAACAACATACAAAGGCTGTTATTGACATTATTATAATAAACTGGTCAACCTTGTCTATAGAAGTTGAGCATAAACAGTGGTTGTTTTTCCAAGACCGCATGTTTGAGCATCTTTCCTTCTAAACAAGGAACCACTAATCAGTCTAATTATTTCTTGTACCTTCCATTTCCCACACCAGGACCATTACGGCACCGCCATTACGGCTCTAAATGAGAACGCCCTCATTTACTGGGTTTAATTAATCAGATGTACAAACATAAACACCTTCAGAAGTGCGAGGGCCTGCTTGAAGTTGACGCAGTCATGTGACCTGACCAGCGCCCTAGATGTCTGTTAGATGTTTATGCATATGGACGCTCGGTCTCCCAGTCAGGACTGTGGGATTTGGGAATATTTTTGTTTTACGGGGGGGAGATCAAAGTGTCTGGAGGAAGACATCAAACACATCCTGACTCCCACGCCCACACTCGCCAATCAAGCAACTTATTTCCCTTTGTGAGTGGAAAAAGACTCACACTGTGGACCTACTTCCCTCCATTAGTGCGTGTGGAGGGTTACTTGTTTTTTCTTTAGGGGGGGGAACTGTCACGTGTAAGGCTGCAGCTAACGATTATTTTTCTATCGATTAATCCATCCATCCATTTTTTCTACCGCTTATTCCCTTTGGGGTCGCGGGGGTCGCTGGAGCCTATCTCAGCTACAATCGGGCGGAAGGCGGTGTACACCCTGGACAAGTCGCCACCTCATCGCAGGGCCAACACAGATAGACAGACAACATTCACACTCACATCCACACACTAGGGCCAATTTAGTGTTGCCAATCAACTTATCCCCAGGTGCATGTCTTAAATAATCTATAGATTATTTTTCCGATTAATCGGTTAATCTATAGATTATTTTTTCGATTAATCTATAGATTATTTTTCCTTTTGCCGATTATTTTTTTATTTAAAATGATGAAAAAATAAATGTTGGCCAGTTTTTTCAAAAGGCATGACTTTTATTTACAAAAAAAACAACATGACAAAATATTCTGTAACAATGTAAACATTTAAAACTTTTAACATTTAACAAAATTAAAAGTAGCTTATTTGCTTTTTAATGTGCAAATATAAAAGTAAACATCCAGTGCAAATCGTAATATTCTGCAATAGTATAAGCATTTCTAAAGTAAAAGTATTGCTCATTTTGCTTTAAAATGTGCAAAAATAAAGATAAACATCCAATACAAAAAAGTGCAAAACGAAATATTCTGTAACAGTGTAAACATTTCAACAAAAGTAAAAGTATTGCTTATTTTGCTTAATAACACAACAATGATAGTATGATTAAAGTGAAAGTTAATTGTTGGTTTGTACATAGTATATGTAACTGTTAATGTTGTAAAAGGTATTTGCACAACTAATTAACGTTAGCGTCTTTGTAAACACTGAACAGGCACGCCAAACGCGCCTCTCAGAGCGAAACAGTGTTTTAGTTTATGAATTTACAACGCAGATACAAATGACACGTTCATGATTTTGTGTAATGATGACAACGTATACTCACGCAGACGATTGACTAGTTGATGGTGATGGCAAGAACGCTGTCGGGTGTTTTCTTTTCAAATGTTCCTTCATAGCCGTTGTGCTGCTATGATAGGCCATTTCCGCTCGACACAGTGTGCATACAACAACTGTCAAGTGTTTTGCTTTTTTGGCTGTGCTTATCCCACACTTGAAGGGATGTACCAATGCTGAATGTGGCTTCTGGATTTCACTCAAAAGACCAGACCGTAGTTACTTTTTCCTTTTATTTTCCTTTAGTTTGCAACAGTTTTTCCAACGAAGAAACAGCTTTTTTTTTCTTCTTTAGTCTTTTTAGCAGTCTTTAGCAGTGTTAGTAGACTTTAGTTTCTTTAGCTGTCATTAGCTGTCTTTAGTAGCCTTTAGTAGCCTTTAGCTTCTTTAGTAGGTGAAAAACCTTTTAAGGACAAAACACCACAAGATTAACATGCTGTAAAAAATCAATCAATTATCAATCCCATAATTTACAACTAGGCTATCAAACTCTTAACCATTAAACAAGTGCAAGAAAATGGACACATCTTTTCCCTTTAAGTTAAAACAGATTTTAAATAAATTGTCTCAACATAAATGCACCAAGATACATATAAAATACATTTAAACCCAGAAACACAATAGATAAATGCAGCAGAAAACCCAATATGCAAATACATAAATACCTAACCAATTAACCACCTATTTAGATACATATTTAAAATCCATATTCAATATAAATATATTATTAATTTAGCAGCGAAACACTCAATCTTAAACGCTGTCTACTGGTAGAAAAATGCCCCTTTTTCTATGCCCTCACCAGCAGCCAATGATCCAACACAGTTAAATCCAATACTTTAAATTGAGCGACTTCACCCTCCTGATGAAGCAAACTGCTCCAACATTTATCAAACTAAGCAAAGAATATCAACACTAAACAACAGTTACATAACACACTGCCTCCAGACTAAGCACGCTACATGCACACAACCCAGCGCAACAGGTGCGCCACACCCACAAAGAGAAATATTAAATCTTACATACTTTTGGCACAACTCTGGGTTATCTGTAATGAACTAAACCTTTTTCCACTCTGCGCTGGCGTCTTTTGTACTCCTTGATTTGACAAAGCTGTCTAATTACCGGGCTCGCGCACCAACAGATGAGACAGGAGCGCGCCGCGTTATACCTGCGCGCGAACGTAAACTAGAGATGCGCGGTTTGCGGGCACAACCGCGGAGTCCGCGGATTATCCGCGGATCGGGCGGATGAAATTAAAAAAAATTAGATTTTATCCGCGGGTCGGGTTGGGTCGGGCGGTTGAAATAAAAAAAAATTAGATTTTAAATAGATTCAGGCGGGTGGCAGTTAAACCAATTCGGGAATATATATACATAGTTAAATGTTGTTACCAACATACGAAAAACGAGCAGGCACCTGCAGCATATGCCACAACAGAAGAAAAAAAAAAGGGATGGACACTTTTACTGAGCGGAGAAGGGACGCCTCGCCGGGGTCCGGGACCGAGGCCCCTTCCCCCGAGAGGGCCCCACCGGGAGCCGTAGCTGAGGCGATCCGCGAGAAGGGCCCGACGCACGTCCAGGGTCACCACCGCGCCCACCGCACCGACACCCCGCCTCGTTAGGCTTCGCCGCGGCCGGCGTCACGCGCAGCAGGTAAGCAGCTTACCTGCCCGCCACTCCGTGGCCGGGGGCTCGTAACAGGGGTCACTCCGCGCGCTCCGCCCGCGCAGCTTACCTGCCCGCCACCCCTGTTGCCGGGGGCGCGTAACAGGGGTCACTCCGCGCGCAGTGCGCTCACGAAAGGGGTGGGGCTCACCCTGGTTGATATAGACAGCAGCTAGGACGGTGGCCATGGACGTCGGAACCCGCTAAGGAGTGTGTAACAACCCACCTGCCGAATCAACTAGCCCTGAAAATGGATGGCGCTGGAGCGTCGGGCCCATACCCGGCCGTCGCCGGCAGCGAGACGCGCTTGGAGGTGCGCTCAGCGCGGCTCCCATATGATTGCGCACTGGTGTGCGTCTGGGTCGTGACAGCGTGGCACGCGAATGTCTGCGCTGCATTGGATCAGTCTCCTTTCTTTAACAGGCAAAAGCTTTATAACCTCACTAATGCCTTGCATCGTCTATATTAGATATATAACAACGGGCGGGTGCGGGCGGGTGCGGTTCTGATCAAATGTTACATCGGGTGGATGGCGGATGGTTGACGACTTTCTGATGCGGTTGCGGATGAAATAATTGCCTATCCGCGCATCTCTAACGTAAACTGATCGGCTCTGATTTTATAAGCCGACTGGCCGAAATAATGCCGAATTATATACATTTCCTGGGGTTGCCTAGGTGAATAGGGATGCGGATGTGCTCTAAGATCAAATATAATTTCATTAAGTGGGGTTTGGCTGGTTGCTAAACAGCCACGGTTGCGAGCTCGCGCGTCAGCTGACGAGACAGCTGTTCGCCGCTACAACATTATTAGGCCGTTTATTGAAATACTCCCACACTTTTGACGACTTTTGGCGTGCTTTCAGTATGACGTAAATATGCGACGCGTCGAAGCATAAAAACGGCGTCGACGTATTTACGTAACTGATGACGTTGACGCGTCGTTTCAGCCTTAGTCACGTGACGCCGCATCTGTATGCCTCCCTCATCGCGGTCCGACAGGACGGCGCTTTTGAGGATAAGTGTGTTAAGACATGAAAAAGGAGCGCTGCCGAGGTTCCCGACCGACCGGCCTGTCTGTCAAAGACAGAAATGCTTACGCCGACACTCGCACGCCGACTTCCTCTGAGGGCTGAGGCCTTATTGTCAGATGGCTTAAAGGGGCGGCGGCGGTGGGATTCTCATTTGTAGACATCTTAAAAGCAGCGGTAGCAAATAAACTTGCCCCCCCGCGCCCCCACACGGAGAAACAGAGGTTGCTTCTAGCCTTCATATTGGCCTGTGGAGGAAAGTTGTGTGCTTTCAGCATTTTCTCTGGAAGATGAATAGAGCTATTTTGCAGAGACAGCAGAGAAAACAAAACACGGGGCTTGGATATGTGCTGAAAGGTTGATCAAGCTCACCATTTATCTGGATGACTCGTTTTAATACAGGACCACATACGTGCCAACTTTTGAAATCAGAAAAAACCTAGTAGCCAGGGTCCAGGGGCCGCAGGCCCCGGTAGGTCCAGGACAAAGTCCTGGTGGGGGGTTCCTTCGCCCCCCGACGCAAAATGATTGATTGCATTCAGACAGGTTAAAATGTTGCTAAAACCATCACTTTTCTATCAGTCACAGTGACTTTTCAAACCAAAAATATTACAGCAAAAATCATATGGGTTGATTGACATGTTTATTCTGTAAGCTAACTTCAATAGTTTGAAATTATTTTGACAGTTAATGCCAGTTATCCTGTCAACCTTTCACAAGACTTCAATTTGTTCATTGGAAGTATAAACACTTTTTACAGTAAACAAATGGTAAAACAGTACTAAACAATTCCATTAAAAAAAAAAATTGGTGTCATTATTAACTTTCTGTCCAAGCTTGTATAATCTACTGCCTTGTTCAATTGTAAAAAATATTCTGTGCCTAAAATTCGCGTTTCTATCACAATTATCATACTGTAAACATGGTAAGCTAACTTCATTACAATTAATAGTCCTGTCAATAGCATGGAATTACAATTCAAATGTACCGTATTTTCCGCACCATAAGGCGCCCTGGGTTATAAGCCGCGCCTTCAATGAATGGCATATTTCAAAACTTTGTCCACCTATAAGCCGCCCCGTGTTATAAGCCGCATCTAACTGCGCTAAAGGGAATGTCAAAAAAACAGGTCAGTCAAACTTTAATAATATATTAAAAACCAGCGTGATGTGGGCGCGCATGGAGTCGTATATCAACATGGACGGAGCTGCGTGAAAAAAGCCACCCGGCCTCTTCGCGTAAACTTCAACTTCCCTTAACCACTCGCTCATCTTTTCTTCATGCATCCATCCCTTCGAGTTAGCTTTTATGATGACGCCGGCTGGAAAGGTCTCTTTTGGCAAGGTCTTCCTTTTGAATATCACCATGGGTGGAGGTTTCTGGCTATTAGCATGGCAAGCTAGAACCACCGTGAAGGATGACTTCTCATTCCCTGTGGTGCGAATATTCACCGTACATGCTCCCGTTGTATCCACAGTGCGGTTCACAGGAAAATCAAAAGTCAGTGGAACCTCGTCCATGTTGATAATGTTCTCTGGCCGGATCTTTTTTTAAGCTATCTTGTTTTTACAATATGCACGGAAAGTAGCCAGCTTTTCTTGAAAGTCTTTAGGCAGTTGCTGTGAAATAGTAGTCCGTGTGCGGATGGAGAGATTGCGTCTTTTCATGAACCGGAAACCTGTCGCCATTTTGTGGTCTTTACAGATGTAAACACACAAAGGAAATGAAACGTAATATCCGCGCGCTTCTTCTTCTTCTACGGGGGCGGGTGGTTGCTTACAGTAGAAGAAGAAGCGCTTCCCGTTCTATGGGGGCGGGTGCTTACCTTGGCGGTTGCTTGCCGTAGAAGAAGAAGCGCTTCCTCTTCTACGGGGAAACAAGATGGCGGCTGTTTACCGTAGTTGCGAGACCTAAACTTTATGAAAATGAATCTTAATATTAATCCATATATAAAGCGCACCGGGTTATAAGCCGCACTGTCAGCTTTTGAGTAAATTTGTGGTTTTTAGGTGCGGCTAATAGTGCGGAAAATACGGGTAGTTTTTTTGTAAGCCTTTCAAAAGAATTCAAAATATGAAAAATTCATGAAAATTAATTGAAGCCATCAGACACTTGAAAAGTGGCACATCACATCTCTAATGTAATCATTTGAACTTTTCAACAGAAATAGCACTGCAAAAATATTAAGGACATACTTCTGTATTTTGGTAGTTATGCTGTCAACATTTAACAAGATTTCTTCAACTTGGACTTGAAAGCATAAATAGTATAAACACTTTTAACAGTATAACAGTACTAAACAATTCCAATAGATAACATTGGTGTCATTACCTTTTTGTGGCTAAAATCCAAAAAAGGTTGAAAGTTTTCCACTTGTATCGCTAGCAACGGCATTAGACTTGTGTTTTTTTGTCCCAACGTGGTCTTTTACATCGCTAATTCCTCCGTGTCCGATCGAAAAATCTTGTCTGCACAAGGTGCAATTCGCGTAGTTTTCACCCTTTTTGGAACGGATAATTATTCCCGGATAGGCTTTTGAATATTCTTCACGGAATGACTGCAGTTTTCTTTTCGGTTTAAGACTCGTTTGCCATTTTTCTCCGGCTGATTCCATAATCGTTCGCTCGTTTGGAAACAATGGGCAACTGGTGCCTCGTGCTTGGCAGCGGTGCTATAAATAGCCTCGCGCATGGCATTCGGAATGGCTCGATAGGAAGTTACGGGAAGCAGTGTCGATTGTCATTGTTGTTACGCGATTTCGTGAATAAAACTTAAAAAAAAAATTTTTTTTTAATTAATGAAAAACCATATTTTTTATCACTGCAACCGTAACCCAGAATAGGTTGATGAAAACCGTACTAATTACGGGAAAACCGGAGTAGTTGGTAGGTATGGGACCAGCATGGCTCGAATTTAACCCGGGCAACTGCGGCAAAAGCCGCGACCGCCCTCCTCATTTGCCGTAATGCCCTAAAAAAATGGACCAACATCTGCGGCAAGAACATGCCGTGACCGCCCTTCACTTTTGACTTATTAATGGACGAGGGTTGTAACAATAAACGGTATAATGATACGGTTAGTAACACCGTCTAATTTTTTAATTACCAAAAAACTGTCATTTATTAATGCAACAGGAAGTCAGGCGCATGCGCACTAGCGGTGTTTGGCTTGATAATCATGGCAGACTAACTACACGGACTTTGCTGCGGAGATTACCCCTCGGAGTAAACGGAGTCAAGCGCTTGGTTTAATTAAAACCTCTTAAGGCCCAAGCTGTTTGTTTTACATACTTTTTTTTATTTCTCTTTGCTATTTGGGCTTATTGGACCCTAATTAGAATAAAAACTAAGAATCATCTTTTGATATGATGTACTTATTAGTCCATAAGTACACAAACGTGTACTTCATGTTTAGTGACATGCTAATTCTTTTTTTCCCCCCCAAATTCCATTGTATGTTATACTCTTCTGACACCAGCAGATGGCAGTATAAGTGTCCACATAAGCGGCCATAAGACCCCAATTCAGTAGTGTACACAATTTTGGAAATAAGAGCTAAAAGGTGCTGTCCACGCATGTGGCCACTAAGCCTTTACAGGTTTCATTGTCCCTCGCTTCCCGCCGTGCGTTTAAGAGACACTGCTGTGTTTAGATGGAGACAGGTGTGGACAATATTGGAGACACTTGAATTTCAAGACAAAAAATGATTTTCAAGGTAAAAGTTGATTTTCAAAGTAAAAGTTGATTTTGAAGACAAAAAAATGATTTTCAAGGTAAAAGTTGATTTTCATGACAAAAAAATGATTTTCAAAGTAAAAGTTGATTTTGAAGACAAAAAAATGATTTTCAAGGTAAAAGTTGATTTTCATGACAAAAAATGATTTTCAAGGTAAAAGTTGATTTTCATGACAAAAAATGATTTTCAAAGTAAAAGTTGATTTTGAAGACAAAAAAAATGATTTTCAAGGTAAAAGTTGATTTTCAAGACAAAAAATTATTTTCCAGGTAAAAGTTGATTTTCATGACAAAAAATTATTTTCAAAGTAAAAGTTGATTTTCATGACAAAAAAATGATTTTCAAGGTAAAAGTTGATTTTCATGACAAAAAATGATTTTCAAGGTAAAAGTTGATCTTTAAGACAAAAAATTATTTTCCAGGTAAAAGTTGATTTTCAAGGGAAAAAAATGATTTTCATGAAAAAAAATATTTTCAAGGTAAAAGTTGATTTTCATGACAAAAAATGATTTTCAAAGTAAAAGTTGATTTTGAAGACAAAAAAATGATTTTCAAGGTAAAAGTTGATTTTCATGACAAAAAATGATTTTCAAAGTAAAAGTTGATTTTGAAGACAAAAAAATGATTTTCAAGGTAAAAGTTGATCTTTAAGACAAAAAATTATTTTCCAGGTAAAAGTTGATTTTCATGACAAAAAATATTTTCAAGGTAAAAGTTGATTTTCATGACAAAAAATGATTTTCAAAGTAAAAGTTGATTTTGAAGACAAAAAATGATTTTCAAGGTAAAAGTTGATTTTCATGACAAAAAAAGATTTTCAAAGTAAAAGTTGATTTTGAAGACAAAAAAATGATTTTCAAGGTAAAAGTTGATTTTCAAGACAAAAAAATGATTTTCAAGGTAAAAGTTGATTTTCATGACAAAAAATGATTTTCAAAGTAAAAGTTGATTTTGAAGACAAAAAAATGATTTTCAAGGTAAAAGTTGATCTTTAAGACAAAAAATTATTTTCCAGGTAAAAGTTGATTTTCAAGGGAAAAAAATGATTTTCATGACAAAAAATATTTTCACGGTAAAAGTTGATTTTCATGACAAAAAATGATTTTCAAAGTAAAAGTTGATTTTGAAGACAAAAAATGATTTTCAAGGTAAAAGTTGATTTTCATGACAAAAAAAGATTTTCAAAGTAAAAGTTGATTTTGAAGACAAAAAAATGATTTTCAAGGTAAAAGTTGATTTTCAAGACAAAAAATTATTTTCCAGGTAAAAGTTGATTTTCAAGGAATACAATGATTTTCATGACAAAAAATATTTTCAAGGTAAAAGTTGATTTTCATGACAAAAAAATTATTTTCAAAGTAAAAGTTGATTTTGAAGACAAAAAAATGATTTTCAAGGTAAAAGTTGATCTTTAAGACAAAAAATTATTTTCCAGGTAAAAGTTGATTTTCAAGGGAAAAAAATGATTTTCATGACAAAAAATATTTTCAAGGTAAAAGTTGATTTTCATGACAAAAAATGATTTTCAAAGTAAAAGTTGATTTTGAAGACAAAAAATGATTTTCAAGGTAAAAGTTGATTTTCATGACAAAAAAAGATTTTCAAAGTAAAAGTTGATTTTGAAGACAAAAAAATGATTTTCAAGGTAAAAGTTGATTTTCAAGACAAAAAAATGATTTTCAAGGTAAAAGTTGATTTTCATGACAAAAAATGATTTTCAAAGTAAAAGTTGATTTTGAAGACAAAAAAATGATTTTCAAGGTAAAAGTTGATCTTTAAGACAAAAAATTATTTTCCAGGTAAAAGTTGATTTTCAAGGGAAAAAAATGATTTTCATGACAAAAAATATTTTCACGGTAAAAGTTGATTTTCATGACAAAAAATGATTTTCAAAGTAAAAGTTGATTTTGAAGACAAAAAATGATTTTCAAGGTAAAAGTTGATTTTCATGACAAAAAAAGATTTTCAAAGTAAAAGTTGATTTTGAAGACAAAAAATTGATTTTCAAGGTAAAAGTTGATTTTCAAGGAATACAATGATTTTCATGACAAAAAATATTTTCAAGGTAAAAGTTGATTTTCATGACAAAAAAATTATTTTCAAAGTAAAAGTTGATTTTGAAGACAAAAAAATGATTTTCAAGGTAAAAGTTGATCTTTAAGACAAAAAATTATTTTCCAGGTAAAAGTTGATTTTCAAGGGAAAAAAATGATTTTCATGACAAAAAATATTTTCAAGGTAAAAGTTGATTTTCATGACAAAAAATGATTTTCAAAGTAAAAGTTGATTTTGAAGACAAAAAAATGATTTTCAAGGTAAAAGTTGATTTTCATGACAAAAAATGATTTTCAAAGTAAAAGTTGATTTTGAAGACAAAAAAATGATTTTCAAGGTAAAAGTTGATTTTCAAGGAAAACAATGATTTTCATGACAAAAAATATTTTCAAGGTAAAAGTTGATTTTCATGACAAAAAATTATTTTCAAAGTAAAAGTTGATTTTGAAGACAAAAAAATGATTTTCAAGGTAAAAGTTGATTTTCATGACAAAAAATGATTTTCAAAGTAAAAGTTGATTTTGAAGACAAAAAAATGATTTTCAAGGTAAAAGTTGATTTTCATGACAAAAAATGATTTTCAAAGTAAAAGTTGATTTTCATGACAAAAAATTATTTTCAAAGTAAAAGTTGATTTTGAAGACAAAAAAATGATTTTCAAGGTAAAAGTTGATTTTCAAGACAAAAAATTATTTTCCAGGTAAAAGTTGATTTTCAAGGAAAACAATGATTTTCATGACAAAAAATATTTTCAAGGTAAAAGTTGATTTTCATGACAAAAAAATTATTTTCGAAGTAAAAGTTGATTTTGAAGACAAAAAAATGATTTTCAAGGTAAAAGTTGATTTTCATGACAAAAAATGATTTTCAAAGTAAAAGTTGATTTTGAAGACAAAAAATGATTTTCAAGGTAAAAGTTGATTTTCATGACAAAAAAAGATTTTCAAAGTAAAAGTTGATTTTGAAGACAAAAAAATGATTTTCAAGGTAAAAGTTGATTTTCAAGACAAAAAATTATTTTCCAGGTAAAAGTTGATTTTCAAGGAATACAATGATTTTCATGACAAAAAATATTTTCAAGGTAAAAGTTGATTTTCATGACAAAAAAATTATTTTCAAAGTAAAAGTTGATTTTGAAGACAAAAAAATTATTTTCCAGGTAAAAGTTGATCTTTAAGACAAAAAATTATTTTCCAGGTAAAAGTTGATTTTCAAGGGAAAAAAATGATTTTCATGACAAAAAATATTTTCAAGGTAAAAGTTGATTTTCATGACAAAAAATGATTTTCAAAGTAAAAGTTGATTTTGAAGACAAAAAAATGATTTTCAAGGTAAAAGTTGATTTTCATGACAAAAAATGATTTTCAAAGTAAAAGTTGATTTTGAAGACAAAAAAATGATTTTCAAGGTAAAAGTTGATTTTCAAGGAAAACAATGATTTTCATGACAAAAAATATTTTCAAGGTAAAAGTTGATTTTCATGACAAAAAATTATTTTCAAAGTAAAAGTTGATTTTGAAGACAAAAAAATGATTTTCAAGGTAAAAGTTGATTTTCATGACAAAAAATGATTTTCAAAGTAAAAGTTGATTTTGAAGACAAAAAAATGATTTTCAAGGTAAAAGTTGATTTTCATGACAAAAAATGATTTTCAAAGTAAAAGTTGATTTTCATGACAAAAAATTATTTTCAAAGTAAAAGTTGATTTTGAAGACAAAAAAAATGATTTTCAAGGTAAAAGTTGATTTTCAAGACAAAAAATGATTTTCAAGGAAAACAATGATTTTCATGACAAAAAATATTTTCAAGGTAAAAGTTGATTTTCATGACAAAAAAATTATTTTCGAAGTAAAAGTTGATTTTCAAGGTAAAAGTTGATCTTTAAGACAAAAAATTATTTTCCAGGTAAAAGTTGATTTTCAAGGGAAAAAATGATTTTCATGACAAAAAATATTTTCAAGGTAAAAGTTGATTTTCATGACAAAAAATGATTTTCAAAGTAAAAGTTGATTTTGAAGACAAAAAATGATTTTCAAGGTAAAAGTTGATTTTCATGACAAAAAAAGATTTTCAAAGTAAAAGTTGATTTTGAAGACAAAAAAATGATTTTCAAGGTAAAAGTTGATTTTCAAGACAAAAAATTATTTTCCAGGTAAAAGTTGATTTTCAAGGAATACAATGATTTTCATGACAAAAAATATTTTCAAGGTAAAAGTTGATTTTCATGACAAAAAAATTATTTTCAAAGTAAAAGTTGATTTTGAAGACAAAAAAATGATTTTCAAGGTAAAAGTTGATCTTTAAGACAAAAAATTATTTTCCAGGTAAAAGTTGATTTTCAAGGGAAAAAAATGATTTTCATGACAAAAAATATTTTCAAGGTAAAAGTTGATTTTCATGACAAAAAATGATTTTCAAAGTAAAAGTTGATTTTGAAGACAAAAAAATGATTTTCAAGGTAAAAGTTGATTTTCATGACAAAAAATGATTTTCAAAGTAAAAGTTGATTTTGAAGACAAAAAAATGATTTTCAAGGTAAAAGTTGATTTTCAAGGAAAACAATGATTTTCATGACAAAAAATATTTTCAAGGTAAAAGTTGATTTTCATGACAAAAAATTATTTTCAAAGTAAAAGTTGATTTTGAAGACAAAAAAATGATTTTCAAGGTAAAAGTTGATTTTCATGACAAAAAATGATTTTCAAAGTAAAAGTTGATTTTGAAGACAAAAAAATGATTTTCAAGGTAAAAGTTGATTTTCATGACAAAAAATTATTTTCAAAGTAAAAGTTGATTTTCATGACAAAAAATTATTTTCAAAGTAAAAGTTGATTTTGAAGACAAAAAAATGATTTTCAAGGTAAAAGTTGATCTTTAAGACAAAAAATGATTTTCCAGGTAAAAGTTGATTTTCAAGGGAAAAAAATGATTTTCATGACAAAAAATGATTTTCAAAGTAAAAGTTGATTTTGAAGACAAAAAATGATTTTCAAGGTAAAAGTTGATTTTCATGACAAAAAAAGATTTTCAAAGTAAAAGTTGATTTTGAAGACAAAAAAATGATTTTCAAGGTAAAAGTTGATTTTCAAGACAAAAAATTATTTTCCAGGTAAAAGTTGATTTTCAAGGAATACAATGATTTTCATGACAAAAAATATTTTCAAGGTAAAAGTTGATTTTCATGACAAAAAAATTATTTTCAAAGTAAAAGTTGATTTTGAAGACAAAAAAATGATTTTCAAGGTAAAAGTTGATCTTTAAGACAAAAAATTATTTTCCAGGTAAAAGTTGATTTTCAAGGGAAAAAAATGATTTTCATGACAAAAAATATTTTCAAGGTAAAAGTTGATTTTCATGACAAAAAATTATTTTCAAAGTAAAAGTTGATTTTGAAGACAAAAAAATGATTTTCAAGGTAAAAGTTGATTTTCATGACAAAAAATGATTTTCAAAGTAAAAGTTGATTTTGAAGACAAAAAAATGATTTTCAAGGTAAAAGTTGATTTTCAAGGAAAACAATGATTTTCATGACAAAAAATATTTTCAAGGTAAAAGTTGATTTTCATGACAAAAAATTATTTTCAAAGTAAAAGTTGATTTTGAAGACAAAAAAATGATTTTCAAGGTAAAAGTTGATTTTCATGACAAAAAATGATTTTCAAAGTAAAAGTTGATTTTGAAGACAAAAAAATGATTTTCAAGGTAAAAGTTGATTTTCATGACAAAAAATGATTTTCAAAGTAAAAGTTGATTTTCATGACAAAAAATTATTTTCAAAGTAAAAGTTGATTTTGAAGACAAAAAAAATGATTTTCAAGGTAAAAGTTGATTTTCAAGACAAAAAATGATTTTCAAGGAAAACAATGATTTTCATGACAAAAAATATTTTCAAGGTAAAAGTTGATTTTCATGACAAAAAAATTATTTTCGAAGTAAAAGTTGATTTTCAAGGTAAAAGTTGATCTTTAAGACAAAAAATTATTTTCCAGGTAAAAGTTGATTTTCAAGGGAAAAAATGATTTTCATGACAAAAAATATTTTCAAGGTAAAAGTTGATTTTCATGACAAAAAATGATTTTCAAAGTAAAAGTTGATTTTGAAGACAAAAAATGATTTTCAAGGTAAAAGTTGATTTTCATGACAAAAAAAGATTTTCAAAGTAAAAGTTGATTTTGAAGACAAAAAAATGATTTTCAAGGTAAAAGTTGATTTTCAAGACAAAAAATTATTTTCCAGGTAAAAGTTGATTTTCAAGGAATACAATGATTTTCATGACAAAAAATATTTTCAAGGTAAAAGTTGATTTTCATGACAAAAAAATTATTTTCAAAGTAAAAGTTGATTTTGAAGACAAAAAAATGATTTTCAAGGTAAAAGTTGATCTTTAAGACAAAAAATTATTTTCCAGGTAAAAGTTGATTTTCAAGGGAAAAAAATGATTTTCATGACAAAAAATATTTTCAAGGTAAAAGTTGATTTTCATGACAAAAAATGATTTTCAAAGTAAAAGTTGATTTTGAAGACAAAAAAATGATTTTCAAGGTAAAAGTTGATTTTCATGACAAAAAATGATTTTCAAAGTAAAAGTTGATTTTGAAGACAAAAAAATGATTTTCAAGGTAAAAGTTGATTTTCAAGGAAAACAATGATTTTCATGACAAAAAATATTTTCAAGGTAAAAGTTGATTTTCATGACAAAAAATTATTTTCAAAGTAAAAGTTGATTTTGAAGACAAAAAAATGATTTTCAAGGTAAAAGTTGATCTTTAAGACAAAAAATTATTTTCCAGGTAAAAGTTGATTTTCAAGGGAAAAAAATGATTTTCATGACAAAAAATATTTTCAAGGTAAAAGTTGATTTTCATGACAAAAAATTATTTTCAAGGTAAAAGTTGATTTTCATGACAAAAAATTATTTTCAAAGTAAAAGTTGATTTTCATGACAAAAAATTATTTTCAAAGTAAAAGTTGATTTTGAAGACAAAAAAATGATTTTCAAGGTAAAAGTTGATCTTTAAGACAAAAAATGATTTTCCAGGTAAAAGTTGATTTTCAAGGGAAAAAAATTATTTTCATGACAAAAAATGATTTTCAAAGTAAAAGTTGATTTTGAAGACAAAAAATGATTTTCAAGGTAAAAGTTGATTTTCATGACAAAAAAAGATTTTCAAAGTAAAAGTTGATTTTGAAGACAAAAAAATGATTTTCAAGGTAAAAGTTGATTTTCAAGACAAAAAATTATTTTCCAGGTAAAAGTTGATTTTCAAGGAATACAATGATTTTCATGACAAAAAATATTTTCAAGGTAAAAGTTGATTTTCATGACAAAAAAATTATTTTCAAAGTAAAAGTTGATTTTGAAGACAAAAAAATGATTTTCAAGGTAAAAGTTGATCTTTAAGACAAAAAATTATTTTCCAGGTAAAAGTTGATTTTCAAGGGAAAAAAATGATTTTCATGACAAAAAATATTTTCAAGGTAAAAGTTGATTTTCATGACAAAAAATTATTTTCAAAGTAAAAGTTGATTTTGAAGACAAAAAAATGATTTTCAAGGTAAAAGTTGATTTTCATGACAAAAAATGATTTTCAAAGTAAAAGTTGATTTTGAAGACAAAAAAATGATTTTCAAGGTAAAAGTTGATTTTCAAGGAAAACAATGATTTTCATGACAAAAAATATTTTCAAGGTAAAAGTTGATTTTCATGACAAAAAATTATTTTCAAAGTAAAAGTTGATTTTGAAGACAAAAAAATGATTTTCAAGGTAAAAGTTGATTTTCATGACAAAAAATGATTTTCAAAGTAAAAGTTGATTTTGAAGACAAAAAAATGATTTTCAAGGTAAAAGTTGATTTTCATGACAAAAAATTATTTTCAAAGTAAAAGTTGATTTTCAAAGTAAAAGTTGATTTTGAAGACAAAAAAATGATTTTCAAGGTAAAAGTTGATTTTCATGACAAAAATGATTTTCAAAGTAAAAGTTGATTTTTATGACAAAAAATTATTTTCAAAGTAAAAGTTGATTTTGAAGACAAAAAAAATGATTTTCAAGGTAAAAGTTGATTTTCAAGACAAAAAATTATTTTCCAGGTAAAAGTTGATTTTCAAGGAAAACAATGATTTTCATGACAAAAAATATTTTCAAGGTAAAAGTTGATTTTCATGACAAAAAATTATTTTCAAAGTAAAAGTTGATTTTGAAGACAAAAAAATGATTTTCAAGGTAAAAGTTGATTTTCATGACAAAAAATGATTTTCAAAGTAAAAGTTGATTTTGAAGACAAAAAAATGATTTTCAAGGTAAAAGTTGATTTTCAAAGTAAAAGTTGATTTTCATGACAAAAAATTATTTTCAAAGTAAAAGTTGATTTTGAAGACAAAAAAAATGATTTTCAAGGTAAAAGTTGATTTTCAAGACAAAAAATTATTTTCCAGGTAAAAGTTGATTTTCAAGGAAAACAATGATTTTCATGACAAAAAATATTTTCAAGGTAAAAGTTGATTTTCATGACAAAAAAATTATTTTCGAAGTAAAAGTTGATTTTGAAGACAAAAAAATGATTTTCAAGGTAAAAGTTGATCTTTAAGACAAAAAATTATTTTCCAGGTAAAAGTTGATTTTCAAGGGAAAAAAATGATTTTCATGACAAAAAATATTTTCAAGGTAAAAGTTGATTTTCATGACAAAAAATGATTTTCAAAGTAAAAGTTGATTTTGAAGACAAAAAATGATTTTCAAGGTAAAAGTTTATTTTCATGACAAAAAAAGATTTTCAAAGTAAAAGTTGATTTTGAAGACAAAAAAATGATTTTCAAGGTAAAAGTTGATTTTCAAGGGAAAAAAATGATTTTCATGACAAAAAATATTTTCAAGGTAAAAGTTGATTTTCATGACAAAAAATGATTTTCAAAGTAAAAGTTGATTTTGAAGACAAAAAATGATTTTCAAGGTAAAAGTTTATTTTCATGACAAAAAATTATTTTCAAAGTAAAAGTTGATTTTGAAGACAAAAAAATGATTTAAGGTAAAAGTTGATTTTCATGACAAAAAATGATTTTCAAAGTAAAAGTTGATTTTGAAGACAAAAAAATGATTTTCAAGGTAAAAGTTGATTTTCATGACAAAAAACGATTTTCAAAGTAAAAGTTGATTTTCAAGGTAAAAGTTTATTTTCATGACAAAAAACGATTTTCAAAGTAAAAGTTGATTTTCATGACAAAAAATTATTTCAAAGTAAAAGTTGATTTTGAAGACAAAAAAATGATTTTCAAGGTAAAAGTTGATTTTCATGACAAAAAATGATTTTCAAAGTAAAAGTTGATTTTGAAGACAAAAAAAAGATTTTCAAGGTAAAAGTTGATTTTCAAGACAAAAAATTATTTTCCAGGTAAAAGTTGATTTTCAAGGAAAACAATGATTTTCATGACAAAAAATATTTTCAAGGTAAAAGTTGATTTTCATAACAAAAAATGATTTTCAAAGTAAAAGTTGATTTTGAAGACAAAAAAAATTATTTTCAAGCTAAAAGTTGATTTTCAAGACAAAAAATTATTTTCCAGGTAAAAGTTGATTTTCAAGGAAAACAATGATTTTCATGACAAAAAATATTTTCAAGGTAAAAGTTGATTTTCATGACAAAAAATGATTTTCAAAGTAAAAGTTGATTTTGAAGACAAAAAAATGATTTTCAAGGTAAAAGTTGATTTTCATGACAAAAAATGATTTTCAAAGTAAAAGTTGATTTTGAAGACAAAAAAATGATTTTCAAGGTAAAAGTTGATTTTCAAGACAAAAAATTATTTCCCAGGTAAAAGTTGATTTTCAAGGAAAACAATGATTTTCATGACAAAAAATATTTTCAAGGTAAAAGTTGATTTTCATGACAAAAAAATTATATTCAAAGTAAAAGTTGATTTTGAAGACAAAAAAATGATTTTCAAGGTAAAAGTTGATCTTTAAGACAAAAAATTATTTTCCAGGTAAAAGTTGATTTTCAAGGGAAAAAAATGATTTTCATGACAAAAAATATTTTCAAGGTAAAAGTTGATTTTCATGACAAAAAATGATTTTCAAAGTAAAAGTTGATTTTGAAGACAAAAAAATGATTTTCAAGGTAAAAGTTGATTTTCATGACAAAAAATGATTTTCAAAGTAAAAGTTGATTTTGAAGACAAAAAAATGATTTTCAAGGTAAAAGTTGATCTTTAAGACAAAAAATTATTTTCCAGGTAAAAGTTGATTTTCAAGGAAAAAAAATGATTTTCATGACAAAAAATATTTTCAAGGTAAAAGTTGATTTTCATGACAAAAAATGATTTTCAAAGTAAAAGTTGATTTTGAAGACAAAAAAATGATTTTCAAGGTAAAAGTTGATTTTCATGACAAAAAATGATTTTCAAAGTAAAAGTTGATTTTGAAGACAAAAAAAATATTTTCAAGGTAAAAGTTGATTTTCAAGACAAAAAATTATTTCCCAGGTAAAAGTTGATTTTCAAGGAAAACAATGATTTTCATGACAAAAAATATTTTCAAGGTAAAAGTTGATTTTCAAGACAAAAAATTATTTCCCAGGTAAAAGTTGATTTTCAAGGAAAACAATGATTTTCATGACAAAAAATATTTTCAAGGTAAAAGTTGATTTTCATGACAAAAAAATTATATTCAAAGTAAAAGTTGATTTTGAAGACAAAAAAAAGATTTTCAAGGTAAAAGTTGATCTTTAGGACAAAAAATTATTTTCCAGGTAAAAGTTGATTTTCAAGGGAAAAAAATGATTTTCATGACAAAAAATATTTTCAAGGTAAAAGTTGATTTTCATGACAAAAAATGATTTTCAAAGTAAAAGTTGATTTTGAAGATAAAAAAATGATTTTCAAGGTAAAAGTTGATTTTCATGACAAAAAAATGATTTTCAAAGTAAAAGTTGATTTTGAAGACAAAAAAATGATTTTCAAGGTAAAAGTTGATTTTGAAGACAAAAAAATGATTTTCAAGGTAAAAGTTGATCTTTAAGACAAAAAATTATTTTCCAGGTAAAAGTTGATTTTCAAGGGAAAAAAATGATTTTCATGACAAAAAATATTTTCACGGTAAAAGTTGATTTTCATGACAAAAAATGATTTTCAAAGTAAAAGTTGATTTTGAAGACAAAAAATGATTTTCAAGGTAAAAGTTGATTTTCATGACAAAAAAAGATTTTCAAAGTAAAAGTTGATTTTGAAGACAAAAAATTGATTTTCAAGGTAAAAGTTGATTTTCAAGGAATACAATGATTTTCATGACAAAAAATATTTTCAAGGTAAAAGTTGATTTTCATGACAAAAAAATTATTTTCAAAGTAAAAGTTGATTTTGAAGACAAAAAAATGATTTTCAAGGTAAAAGTTGATCTTTAAGACAAAAAATTATTTTCCAGGTAAAAGTTGATTTTCAAGGGAAAAAAATGATTTTCATGACAAAAAATATTTTCAAGGTAAAAGTTGATTTTCATGACAAAAAATGATTTTCAAAGTAAAAGTTGATTTTGAAGACAAAAAAATGATTTTCAAGGTAAAAGTTGATTTTCATGACAAAAAATGATTTTCAAAGTAAAAGTTGATTTTGAAGACAAAAAAATGATTTTCAAGGTAAAAGTTGATTTTCAAGGAAAACAATGATTTTCATGACAAAAAATATTTTCAAGGTAAAAGTTGATTTTCATGACAAAAAATTATTTTCAAAGTAAAAGTTGATTTTGAAGACAAAAAAATGATTTTCAAGGTAAAAGTTGATTTTCATGACAAAAAATGATTTTCAAAGTAAAAGTTGATTTTGAAGACAAAAAAATGATTTTCAAGGTAAAAGTTGATTTTCATGACAAAAAATGATTTTCAAAGTAAAAGTTGATTTTCATGACAAAAAATTATTTTCAAAGTAAAAGTTGATTTTGAAGACAAAAAAATGATTTTCAAGGTAAAAGTTGATTTTCAAGACAAAAAATTATTTTCCAGGTAAAAGTTGATTTTCAAGGAAAACAATGATTTTCATGACAAAAAATATTTTCAAGGTAAAAGTTGATTTTCATGACAAAAAAATTATTTTCGAAGTAAAAGTTGATTTTGAAGACAAAAAAATGATTTTCAAGGTAAAAGTTGATTTTCATGACAAAAAATGATTTTCAAAGTAAAAGTTGATTTTGAAGACAAAAAATGATTTTCAAGGTAAAAGTTGATTTTCATGACAAAAAAAGATTTTCAAAGTAAAAGTTGATTTTGAAGACAAAAAAATGATTTTCAAGGTAAAAGTTGATTTTCAAGACAAAAAATTATTTTCCAGGTAAAAGTTGATTTTCAAGGAATACAATGATTTTCATGACAAAAAATATTTTCAAGGTAAAAGTTGATTTTCATGACAAAAAAATTATTTTCAAAGTAAAAGTTGATTTTGAAGACAAAAAAATTATTTTCCAGGTAAAAGTTGATCTTTAAGACAAAAAATTATTTTCCAGGTAAAAGTTGATTTTCAAGGGAAAAAAATGATTTTCATGACAAAAAATATTTTCAAGGTAAAAGTTGATTTTCATGACAAAAAATGATTTTCAAAGTAAAAGTTGATTTTGAAGACAAAAAAATGATTTTCAAGGTAAAAGTTGATTTTCATGACAAAAAATGATTTTCAAAGTAAAAGTTGATTTTGAAGACAAAAAAATGATTTTCAAGGTAAAAGTTGATTTTCAAGGAAAACAATGATTTTCATGACAAAAAATATTTTCAAGGTAAAAGTTGATTTTCATGACAAAAAATTATTTTCAAAGTAAAAGTTGATTTTGAAGACAAAAAAATGATTTTCAAGGTAAAAGTTGATTTTCATGACAAAAAATGATTTTCAAAGTAAAAGTTGATTTTGAAGACAAAAAAATGATTTTCAAGGTAAAAGTTGATTTTCATGACAAAAAATGATTTTCAAAGTAAAAGTTGATTTTCATGACAAAAAATTATTTTCAAAGTAAAAGTTGATTTTGAAGACAAAAAAAATGATTTTCAAGGTAAAAGTTGATTTTCAAGACAAAAAATGATTTTCAAGGAAAACAATGATTTTCATGACAAAAAATATTTTCAAGGTAAAAGTTGATTTTCATGACAAAAAAATTATTTTCGAAGTAAAAGTTGATTTTCAAGGTAAAAGTTGATCTTTAAGACAAAAAATTATTTTCCAGGTAAAAGTTGATTTTCAAGGGAAAAAATGATTTTCATGACAAAAAATATTTTCAAGGTAAAAGTTGATTTTCATGACAAAAAATGATTTTCAAAGTAAAAGTTGATTTTGAAGACAAAAAATGATTTTCAAGGTAAAAGTTGATTTTCATGACAAAAAAAGATTTTCAAAGTAAAAGTTGATTTTGAAGACAAAAAAATGATTTTCAAGGTAAAAGTTGATTTTCAAGACAAAAAATTATTTTCCAGGTAAAAGTTGATTTTCAAGGAATACAATGATTTTCATGACAAAAAATATTTTCAAGGTAAAAGTTGATTTTCATGACAAAAAAATTATTTTCAAAGTAAAAGTTGATTTTGAAGACAAAAAAATGATTTTCAAGGTAAAAGTTGATCTTTAAGACAAAAAATTATTTTCCAGGTAAAAGTTGATTTTCAAGGGAAAAAAATGATTTTCATGACAAAAAATATTTTCAAGGTAAAAGTTGATTTTCATGACAAAAAATGATTTTCAAAGTAAAAGTTGATTTTGAAGACAAAAAAATGATTTTCAAGGTAAAAGTTGATTTTCATGACAAAAAATGATTTTCAAAGTAAAAGTTGATTTTGAAGACAAAAAAATGATTTTCAAGGTAAAAGTTGATTTTCAAGGAAAACAATGATTTTCATGACAAAAAATATTTTCAAGGTAAAAGTTGATTTTCATGACAAAAAATTATTTTCAAAGTAAAAGTTGATTTTGAAGACAAAAAAATGATTTTCAAGGTAAAAGTTGATTTTCATGACAAAAAATGATTTTCAAAGTAAAAGTTGATTTTGAAGACAAAAAAATGATTTTCAAGGTAAAAGTTGATTTTCATGACAAAAAATTATTTTCAAAGTAAAAGTTGATTTTCATGACAAAAAATTATTTTCAAAGTAAAAGTTGATTTTGAAGACAAAAAAATGATTTTCAAGGTAAAAGTTGATCTTTAAGACAAAAAATGATTTTCCAGGTAAAAGTTGATTTTCAAGGGAAAAAAATGATTTTCATGACAAAAAATGATTTTCAAAGTAAAAGTTGATTTTGAAGACAAAAAATGATTTTCAAGGTAAAAGTTGATTTTCATGACAAAAAAAGATTTTCAAAGTAAAAGTTGATTTTGAAGACAAAAAAATGATTTTCAAGGTAAAAGTTGATTTTCAAGACAAAAAATTATTTTCCAGGTAAAAGTTGATTTTCAAGGAATACAATGATTTTCATGACAAAAAATATTTTCAAGGTAAAAGTTGATTTTCATGACAAAAAAATTATTTTCAAAGTAAAAGTTGATTTTGAAGACAAAAAAATGATTTTCAAGGTAAAAGTTGATCTTTAAGACAAAAAATTATTTTCCAGGTAAAAGTTGATTTTCAAGGGAAAAAAATGATTTTCATGACAAAAAATATTTTCAAGGTAAAAGTTGATTTTCATGACAAAAAATTATTTTCAAAGTAAAAGTTGATTTTGAAGACAAAAAAATGATTTTCAAGGTAAAAGTTGATTTTCATGACAAAAAATGATTTTCAAAGTAAAAGTTGATTTTGAAGACAAAAAAATGATTTTCAAGGTAAAAGTTGATTTTCAAGGAAAACAATGATTTTCATGACAAAAAATATTTTCAAGGTAAAAGTTGATTTTCATGACAAAAAATTATTTTCAAAGTAAAAGTTGATTTTGAAGACAAAAAAATGATTTTCAAGGTAAAAGTTGATTTTCATGACAAAAAATGATTTTCAAAGTAAAAGTTGATTTTGAAGACAAAAAAATGATTTTCAAGGTAAAAGTTGATTTTCATGACAAAAAATGATTTTCAAAGTAAAAGTTGATTTTCATGACAAAAAATTATTTTCAAAGTAAAAGTTGATTTTGAAGACAAAAAAAATGATTTTCAAGGTAAAAGTTGATTTTCAAGACAAAAAATGATTTTCAAGGAAAACAATGATTTTCATGACAAAAAATATTTTCAAGGTAAAAGTTGATTTTCATGACAAAAAAATTATTTTCGAAGTAAAAGTTGATTTTCAAGGTAAAAGTTGATCTTTAAGACAAAAAATTATTTTCCAGGTAAAAGTTGATTTTCAAGGGAAAAAATGATTTTCATGACAAAAAATATTTTCAAGGTAAAAGTTGATTTTCATGACAAAAAATGATTTTCAAAGTAAAAGTTGATTTTGAAGACAAAAAATGATTTTCAAGGTAAAAGTTGATTTTCATGACAAAAAAAGATTTTCAAAGTAAAAGTTGATTTTGAAGACAAAAAAATGATTTTCAAGGTAAAAGTTGATTTTCAAGACAAAAAATTATTTTCCAGGTAAAAGTTGATTTTCAAGGAATACAATGATTTTCATGACAAAAAATATTTTCAAGGTAAAAGTTGATTTTCATGACAAAAAAATTATTTTCAAAGTAAAAGTTGATTTTGAAGACAAAAAAATGATTTTCAAGGTAAAAGTTGATCTTTAAGACAAAAAATTATTTTCCAGGTAAAAGTTGATTTTCAAGGGAAAAAAATGATTTTCATGACAAAAAATATTTTCAAGGTAAAAGTTGATTTTCATGACAAAAAATGATTTTCAAAGTAAAAGTTGATTTTGAAGACAAAAAAATGATTTTCAAGGTAAAAGTTGATTTTCATGACAAAAAATGATTTTCAAAGTAAAAGTTGATTTTGAAGACAAAAAAATGATTTTCAAGGTAAAAGTTGATTTTCAAGGAAAACAATGATTTTCATGACAAAAAATATTTTCAAGGTAAAAGTTGATTTTCATGACAAAAAATTATTTTCAAAGTAAAAGTTGATTTTGAAGACAAAAAAATGATTTTCAAGGTAAAAGTTGATCTTTAAGACAAAAAATTATTTTCCAGGTAAAAGTTGATTTTCAAGGGAAAAAAATGATTTTCATGACAAAAAATATTTTCAAGGTAAAAGTTGATTTTCATGACAAAAAATTATTTTCAAGGTAAAAGTTGATTTTCATGACAAAAAATTATTTTCAAAGTAAAAGTTGATTTTCATGACAAAAAATTATTTTCAAAGTAAAAGTTGATTTTGAAGACAAAAAAATGATTTTCAAGGTAAAAGTTGATCTTTAAGACAAAAAATGATTTTCCAGGTAAAAGTTGATTTTCAAGGGAAAAAAATTATTTTCATGACAAAAAATGATTTTCAAAGTAAAAGTTGATTTTGAAGACAAAAAATGATTTTCAAGGTAAAAGTTGATTTTCATGACAAAAAAAGATTTTCAAAGTAAAAGTTGATTTTGAAGACAAAAAAATGATTTTCAAGGTAAAAGTTGATTTTCAAGACAAAAAATTATTTTCCAGGTAAAAGTTGATTTTCAAGGAATACAATGATTTTCATGACAAAAAATATTTTCAAGGTAAAAGTTGATTTTCATGACAAAAAAATTATTTTCAAAGTAAAAGTTGATTTTGAAGACAAAAAAATGATTTTCAAGGTAAAAGTTGATCTTTAAGACAAAAAATTATTTTCCAGGTAAAAGTTGATTTTCAAGGGAAAAAAATGATTTTCATGACAAAAAATATTTTCAAGGTAAAAGTTGATTTTCATGACAAAAAATTATTTTCAAAGTAAAAGTTGATTTTGAAGACAAAAAAATGATTTTCAAGGTAAAAGTTGATTTTCATGACAAAAAATGATTTTCAAAGTAAAAGTTGATTTTGAAGACAAAAAAATGATTTTCAAGGTAAAAGTTGATTTTCAAGGAAAACAATGATTTTCATGACAAAAAATATTTTCAAGGTAAAAGTTGATTTTCATGACAAAAAATTATTTTCAAAGTAAAAGTTGATTTTGAAGACAAAAAAATGATTTTCAAGGTAAAAGTTGATTTTCATGACAAAAAATGATTTTCAAAGTAAAAGTTGATTTTGAAGACAAAAAAATGATTTTCAAGGTAAAAGTTGATTTTCATGACAAAAAATTATTTTCAAAGTAAAAGTTGATTTTCAAAGTAAAAGTTGATTTTGAAGACAAAAAAATGATTTTCAAGGTAAAAGTTGATTTTCATGACAAAAATGATTTTCAAAGTAAAAGTTGATTTTTATGACAAAAAATTATTTTCAAAGTAAAAGTTGATTTTGAAGACAAAAAAAATGATTTTCAAGGTAAAAGTTGATTTTCAAGACAAAAAATTATTTTCCAGGTAAAAGTTGATTTTCAAGGAAAACAATGATTTTCATGACAAAAAATATTTTCAAGGTAAAAGTTGATTTTCATGACAAAAAATTATTTTCAAAGTAAAAGTTGATTTTGAAGACAAAAAAATGATTTTCAAGGTAAAAGTTGATTTTCATGACAAAAAATGATTTTCAAAGTAAAAGTTGATTTTGAAGACAAAAAAATGATTTTCAAGGTAAAAGTTGATTTTCAAAGTAAAAGTTGATTTTCATGACAAAAAATTATTTTCAAAGTAAAAGTTGATTTTGAAGACAAAAAAAATGATTTTCAAGGTAAAAGTTGATTTTCAAGACAAAAAATTATTTTCCAGGTAAAAGTTGATTTTCAAGGAAAACAATGATTTTCATGACAAAAAATATTTTCAAGGTAAAAGTTGATTTTCATGACAAAAAAATTATTTTCGAAGTAAAAGTTGATTTTGAAGACAAAAAAATGATTTTCAAGGTAAAAGTTGATCTTTAAGACAAAAAATTATTTTCCAGGTAAAAGTTGATTTTCAAGGGAAAAAAATGATTTTCATGACAAAAAATATTTTCAAGGTAAAAGTTGATTTTCATGACAAAAAATGATTTTCAAAGTAAAAGTTGATTTTGAAGACAAAAAATGATTTTCAAGGTAAAAGTTTATTTTCATGACAAAAAAAGATTTTCAAAGTAAAAGTTGATTTTGAAGACAAAAAAATGATTTTCAAGGTAAAAGTTGATTTTCAAGGGAAAAAAATGATTTTCATGACAAAAAATATTTTCAAGGTAAAAGTTGATTTTCATGACAAAAAATGATTTTCAAAGTAAAAGTTGATTTTGAAGACAAAAAATGATTTTCAAGGTAAAAGTTTATTTTCATGACAAAAAATTATTTTCAAAGTAAAAGTTGATTTTGAAGACAAAAAAATGATTTAAGGTAAAAGTTGATTTTCATGACAAAAAATGATTTTCAAAGTAAAAGTTGATTTTGAAGACAAAAAAATGATTTTCAAGGTAAAAGTTGATTTTCATGACAAAAAACGATTTTCAAAGTAAAAGTTGATTTTCAAGGTAAAAGTTTATTTTCATGACAAAAAACGATTTTCAAAGTAAAAGTTGATTTTCATGACAAAAAATTATTTCAAAGTAAAAGTTGATTTTGAAGACAAAAAAATGATTTTCAAGGTAAAAGTTGATTTTCATGACAAAAAATGATTTTCAAAGTAAAAGTTGATTTTGAAGACAAAAAAAAGATTTTCAAGGTAAAAGTTGATTTTCAAGACAAAAAATTATTTTCCAGGTAAAAGTTGATTTTCAAGGAAAACAATGATTTTCATGACAAAAAATATTTTCAAGGTAAAAGTTGATTTTCATAACAAAAAATGATTTTCAAAGTAAAAGTTGATTTTGAAGACAAAAAAAATTATTTTCAAGCTAAAAGTTGATTTTCAAGACAAAAAATTATTTTCCAGGTAAAAGTTGATTTTCAAGGAAAACAATGATTTTCATGACAAAAAATATTTTCAAGGTAAAAGTTGATTTTCATGACAAAAAATGATTTTCAAAGTAAAAGTTGATTTTGAAGACAAAAAAATGATTTTCAAGGTAAAAGTTGATTTTCATGACAAAAAATGATTTTCAAAGTAAAAGTTGATTTTGAAGACAAAAAAATGATTTTCAAGGTAAAAGTTGATTTTCAAGACAAAAAATTATTTCCCAGGTAAAAGTTGATTTTCAAGGAAAACAATGATTTTCATGACAAAAAATATTTTCAAGGTAAAAGTTGATTTTCATGACAAAAAAATTATATTCAAAGTAAAAGTTGATTTTGAAGACAAAAAAATGATTTTCAAGGTAAAAGTTGATCTTTAAGACAAAAAATTATTTTCCAGGTAAAAGTTGATTTTCAAGGGAAAAAAATGATTTTCATGACAAAAAATATTTTCAAGGTAAAAGTTGATTTTCATGACAAAAAATGATTTTCAAAGTAAAAGTTGATTTTGAAGACAAAAAAATGATTTTCAAGGTAAAAGTTGATTTTCATGACAAAAAATGATTTTCAAAGTAAAAGTTGATTTTGAAGACAAAAAAATGATTTTCAAGGTAAAAGTTGATCTTTAAGACAAAAAATTATTTTCCAGGTAAAAGTTGATTTTCAAGGAAAAAAAATGATTTTCATGACAAAAAATATTTTCAAGGTAAAAGTTGATTTTCATGACAAAAAATGATTTTCAAAGTAAAAGTTGATTTTGAAGACAAAAAAATGATTTTCAAGGTAAAAGTTGATTTTCATGACAAAAAATAATTTTCAAAGTAAAAGTTGATTTTGAAGACAAAAAAAATATTTTCAAGGTAAAAGTTGATTTTCAAGACAAAAAATTATTTCCCAGGTAAAAGTTGATTTTCAAGGAAAACAATGATTTTCATGACAAAAAATATTTTCAAGGTAAAAGTTGATTTTCAAGACAAAAAATTATTTCCCAGGTAAAAGTTGATTTTCAAGGAAAACAATGATTTTCATGACAAAAAATATTTTCAAGGTAAAAGTTGATTTTCATGACAAAAAAATTATATTCAAAGTAAAAGTTGATTTTGAAGACAAAAAAAAGATTTTCAAGGTAAAAGTTGATCTTTAGGACAAAAAATTATTTTCCAGGTAAAAGTTGATTTTCAAGGGAAAAAAATGATTTTCATGACAAAAAATATTTTCAAGGTAAAAGTTGATTTTCATGACAAAAAATGATTTTCAAAGTAAAAGTTGATTTTGAAGATAAAAAAATGATTTTCAAGGTAAAAGTTGATTTTCATGACAAAAAAATGATTTTCAAAGTAAAAGTTGATTTTGAAGACAAAAAAATGATTTTCAAGGTAAAAGTTGATCTTTAAGACAAAAAATTATTTTCCAGGTAAAAGTTGATTTTCAAGGAAAAAAAATGATTTTCATGACAAAAAATATTTTCAAGGTAAAAGTTGATTTTCATGACAAAAAATGATTTTCAAAGTAAAAGTTGATTTTGAAGACAAAAAAATGATTTTCAAGGTAAAAGTTGATTTTCATGACAAAAAATGATTTTCAAAGTAAAAGTTGATTTTGAAGACAAAAAAATGATTTTCAAGGTAAAAGTTGATCTTTAAGACAACAAATTATTTTCCAGGTAAAAGTTGATTTTCAAGGGAAAAAAATGATTTTCATGACAAAAAATATTTTCAAGGTAAAAGTTGATTTTCATGACAAAAAATGATTTTCAAAGTAAAAGTTGATTTTGAAGACAAAAAAATGATTTTCAAGGTAAAAGTTGATTTTCATGACAAAAAAATGATTTTCAAAGTAAAAGTTGATTTTGAAGACAAAAAAATGATTTTCAAGGTAAAAGTTGATCTTTAAGACAAAAAATTATTTTCCAGGTAAAAGTTGATTTTCAAGGAAAAAAAATGATTTTCATGACAAAAAATATTTTCAAGGTAAAAGTTGATTTTCAAAGTAAAAGTTGATTTTGAAGACAAAAAAATGATTTTCAAGGTAAAAGTTGATTTTCATGACAAACAATGATTTTTAAAGTAAAAGTTGATTTTGAAGACAAAAAAATGATTTTCAAGGTAAAAGTTGATCTTTAAGACAAAAAATTATTTTCCAGGTAAAAGTTGATTTTGAAGACAAAAAAATGATTTTCAAGGTAAAAGTTGATTTTCATGACAAAAAAATGATTTTCAAAGTAAAAGTTGATTTTGAAGACAAAAAAATGATTTTCAAGGTAAAAGTTGATCTTTAAGACAAAAAATGATTTTCCAGGTAAAAGTTGATTTTCAAGGAAAAAAAATGATTTTCATGACAAAAAATATTTTCAAGGTAAAAGTTGATTTTCAAAGTAAAAGTTGATTTTGAAGACAAAAAAATGATTTTCAAGGTAAAAGTTGATTTTCATGACAAACAATGATTTTTAAAGTAAAAGTTGATTTTGAAGACAAAAAAATGATTTTCAAGGTAAAAGTTGATCTTTAAGACAAAAAATTATTTTCCAGGTAAAAGTTGATTTTCAAGGGAAAAAAATGATTTTCATGACAAAAAACATTTTCAAGGTAAAAGTTGATTTTCATGACAAAAAATGATTTTCAAAGTAAAAGTTGATTTTGAAGACAAAAAAATGATTTTCAAGGTAAAAGTTGATTTTCAAGACAAAAAATTATTTCCCAGGTAAAAGTTGATTTTCAAGGAAAACAATGATTTTCATGACAAAAAATATTTTCAAGGTAAAAGTTGATTTTCATGACAAAAAAATTAT
This sequence comes from Nerophis lumbriciformis, assembly GCF_033978685.3. NCBI lineage: Eukaryota > Metazoa > Chordata > Actinopteri > Syngnathiformes > Syngnathidae > Nerophis > Nerophis lumbriciformis. The sequence goes on from NC_084549.2 coordinate 2,417,491, forward strand.
TTTCAAAGTAAAAGTTGATTTTGAAGACAAAAAAATGATTTTCAAGGTAAAAGTTGATCTTTAAGACAAAAAATGATTTTCCAGGTAAAAGTTGATTTTCAAGGGAAAAAAATGATTTTCATGACAAAAAATATTTTCAAGGTAAAAGTTGATTTTCATGACAAAAAATGATTTTCAAAGTAAAAGTTGATTTTCATGACAAAAAATTATTTTCAAGGTAAAAGTTGATTTTGAAGACAAAAAATTATTTTCAAAGTAAAAGTTGATTTTGAAGACAAAAAATGATTTTCAAGGTAAAAGTTGATTTTCAAGACAAAAAATTATTTCCCAGGTAAAAGTTGATTTTCAAGGAAAACAATGATTTTCATGACACAAAATTATTTTCAAAGTAAAAGTTGATTTTGAAGACAAAAAAATGATTTTCAAGGTAAAAGTTGATTTTCATGACAAAAAATGATTTTCAAAGTAAAAGTTGATTTTGAAGACAAAAAAATGATTTTCAAGGTAAAAGTTGATTTTCATGACAAAAAATGATTTTCAAAGTAAAAGTTGATTTTGAAGACAAAAAAATGATTTTCAAGGTAAAAGTTGATCTTTAAGACAAAAAAATATTTTCCAGGTAAAAGTTGATTTTCAAGGGAAAAAAAATGATTTTCATGACAAAAAATATTTTCAAGGTAAAAGTTGATTTTCATGACAAAAAATGATTTTCAAAGTAAAAGTTGATTTTGAAGACAAAAAAATGATTTTCAAGGTAAAAGTTGATTTTCATGACAAAAAAATTATTTTCAAAGTAAAAGTTGATTTTGAAGACAAAAAAATGATTTTCAAGGTAAAAGTTGATTTTCAAGACAAAAAAATTATTTCCCAGGTAAAAGTTGATTTTCAAGGAAAACAATGATTTTCATGACAAAAAATATTTTCAAGGTAAAAGTTGATTTTCATGACAAAAAATGATTTTCAAAGTAAAAGTTGATTTTGAAGACAAAAAAATGATTTTCAAGGTAAAAGTTGATTTTCATGACAAAAAATGATTTTCAAAGTAAAAGTTGATTTTGAAGACAAAAAAATGATTTTCAAGGTAAAAGTTGATTTTCAAGACAAAAAATTATTTTCCAGGTAAAAGTTGATTTTCAAGGAAAACTGATTTTCATGACAAAAAATATTTTCAAGGTAAAAGTTGATTTTCATGACAAAAAAATTATTTTCAAAGTAAAAGTTGATTTTGAAGACAAAAAAATTATTTTCAAGGCAAAAGTTGAATTTCCATCCATCCATTTTCTACCGCTTATTCCCTTTGGAAAGTAAAATGTTTGTCTTGGTGCCCTTGTAACTTGCCTTGGTGCCCCAAAATATGAGCCCTCCTTTAAGGCAACACTTGCCTTGTCCTTAAAAAATCTAAATATTGAGGCCTGAACCAATCACTGGTTTCAGAGTTATTGCGCCAATTGTTGCTGTTCTCACCAAGCTCCATGTTGTTTCAGTCTTGTGCAGGTCTACAATCTTGTCCATAAGGTTCTTGGACAGCTCTTTGGTCTTGCCCATGGTGGTGAGGAAAATGGACAGCTGCCTTTTACCCACACAAGTAGAGGATCTCAGGAGTAGTAGTTTTGCTCCATTGGCAACAAATACTCATTGAAACCATTTATTTGATTTTTGTGCACCTTCCATTATTCATTTAGAATGTGTACCAGATTTGGCATCCAGATCATTTCCATGTGTAGTCCATTTAATGTTTTGGTTTTTTTTGACTGGATTTTTAAAATGTGTTTTGTTTACAAAAAACTATGGCTGTCAAAAATAACAAGTTAACACATGCGATTAATGAAACCCTTCTGAAAAATGTTCCTGTATGGCATTTCGACAATAAAAGTGAAGTTGTGTCCAAAATATATATATATTTTTTAAGTCAACCTAAATTATGCAAGCAAGTTAAAGTCACAGTCGGACATTAAACTTTTCTCCACAAAACTGAAAAAGGGGCTTAAGGAAAATGAGAAGTGTGAGCACTAGAACTGGGACAGATGGGGCTAATTATTTTTTATTTTGTACTTGTCTTAATCTTTTTTAATGAGTTTTTCACTTTTATCAACTTTTCTTTAAAAGCCTAACCAGGGACCAGGGTTGCAAATGAGTCTGTGGCTAGAAGTCTTATGTACTTTGTCATTTGTTATCTATGGGTGGCAATGTTTAATTGTACTGTCCCTGTTAAATGAATAAAATAAAAGTAATGAATAGTTATCATGATTAATCTCAATTCTAAAGTGTGATTAACCATTTGCCAGGATTACAATAAACCTACACCACAAACATTCTTGATGTAGTAAGAGAGTAAACTTACTAATTAAATCATTATTATATATACTATTAAACAATAAACCAGACATTATTGTCAGGTTTTGAGTTCAAGTTCATTTTTATTGGTTAAATGGTTGTCTTCTGGTAAAAAATAAATAAATGGCACCAACATATTGTATGGTATATTTTTGTTTTTTTCCTATGAAGTGTAATGATTTTATTTATTGTAAATCATTCAAACTTCCAAAGTGAGACCATCTTGAAGAACATAATACCCTACGGTCAGTTGGGACCTCCTCTAAAAACTGTTTTTTTTGGTGGCGCTTTGTACTCACTCCAAACAGTTTCAAAATACCGTATTTTTCGGACTATAAGTCGCAGTTTTTTTTCATAGTTTGGCCGGTGGTGCGACTTATACTCAGGAGTACCGTATTTTCCGCACCATAAGGCGCCCTGGGTTATAAGCCGCGCCTTCAATGAACGGCATATTTCAAAACTTTGTCCACCTATAAGCCGCCCCGTGTTATAAGCCGCATCTAACTGCGCTAAAGGAATGTCACAAAAACAGTCAGATAGGTCAGTCAAACTTTAATAATATATTAAAAACCAGCGTGATGTGGGCGCGCATGGAGTCGTATATCAACATGGACGGAGCTGCGTGAAAAAAGCCACCCGGCCTCTTCGCGTAAACTTACCTTAACCACTCGCTCACCTTTTCTTCATCCAGCCATCCCTTCGAGTTAGCTTTTATGATGACGCCGGCTGGAAAGGTCTCTTTTGGCAAGGTCTTCCTTTTGAATATCACCATGGGTGGAAGTTTCTGGCCATTAGCATGGCAAGCTAGAACCACAGTGAAGGATGACTTCTCATTCCCTGTGGTGCGAATATTCACCGTACGTGCTCCCGTTGTATCCACAGTGCGGTTCACAGGAATATCAAAAGTCAGTGGAACCTCGTCCATGTTGATAATGTTCTCTGGCCGGATCTTTTTTTCAGCTATCTTGTTTTTACAATATGCACGGAAAGTAGCCAGCTTTTCTTGAAAGTCTTTAGGCAGTTGCTGTGAAATAGTAGTCCGTGTGCGGATGGAGAGATTGCGTCTTTTCATGAACCGGAAACCTGTCGCTTAGTAGGAGCCATTTTGTGGTCTTTACAGATGTAAACACACAAAGGAAATGAAACGTAATATCCGCGCGCTTCTTCTTCTTCTATGGGGGCGGGTGGTTGCTTACAGTAGAAGAAGAAGCGCTTCCTGTTCTATGGGGGCGGGTGCTTACCTTGGCGGTTGCTTGCGTAGAAGAAGAAGCACTTCCTCTTCTACGGGGAAAAAAGATGGCGGCTGTTTACCGTAGTTGCGAGACCGAAACTTTATGAAAATGAATCTTAATATTAATCCATATATAAAGCGCACCGGGTTATAAACCGCACTGTCAGCTTTTGAGTAAATTTGTGGTTTTTAGGTGCGGCTAATAGTGCGGAAAATACGGTAATTTATGTGTGAAATTGTTAACACATTAGCGTAAAATATCAAATAATATTATTGATCTCATTCACGTAAGAGACTAGACGTATAAGATTTCATGGGATTTAGGAGTGACAGATTGTTTAGTAAACGTATAGCATGTTCTATATGTTATAGTTATTTGAATGACTCTTACCATAATATGTTACGTTAACATACCAGTTGCTTATTTATGCCTCATATAACGTACACTTATTCAGCCTTTATTTATTTTAAATTGCCTTTCAAATGTCTATTCTTGCTGTTGGCTTTTATCAAATACATTTCTCCAAAAAATGCGACTTATATATGTTTTTTTCCTTCTTTATTATGCATTTTTGGCTGGTGCGACTTATACTCCGGAGCGACTTATACTCCGAAAAATACGGTAGTGCTTTTCTTTATTTTACCGGCACCACCAGTAACATACAGTAGCATAGTAGGTAAGGCTGAAACGACGCGTCGACGTAGTCGACGTCATCGGTTACGTAAATACGTCGACGCCGTTTTTGTGCGTCGGCGCGTCGCATATTTACGTCACACTACTTTACTGTCATGGCGGAGCGCAAAGCAGACGATGCGAGCTAGGGGAAAAAAGCACGCCAAAAGTCGTCAAAAGTGTGGGAGTATTTCAATAAACGGCCTAATAATGTTGTTGTATGCACACTGTGTCGAGCGGAAATGGCCTATCATAGCAGCACAACGGCTATGAACGAACATTTGAAAAGAAAACCCCCGACAGCGTTCTTGCCATCACCATCAACAAGTCAATCGTCCGCGTGCGTATACGTTGTCATTATTACACAAAAACATGAATGTGTCATTTGTATCTGCGTTGTAAATTCATAAACTAAAGCACCGTTTCGCTCTGAGAGGCGCGTTTGGCGTGCCTGTTCAGTGTTTACAAAGACGCGCTCCTCTTTAACGTTGTGGAGAGGCGGCGGCGGCGAGCGAGCGGCGAGGCGGGGCGCGCCGGGAGCGACGCCGCAAACGTGCCCAGGTGCGCGATCCGCGCAGTTGGAAGAGAAAAGACTTTGTGTAAAATTAAAAGATTGTAAATCTTTTAAAAAAAGCCGTCTGGCGTTCAGTCTGTCGGTCCTGAAAGAACCCCACGGCACAAGACGTGTCACAAACGCTAACGTTAATTAGTTGTGCAAATACCTTTTACAACATTAACAGTTACATATACTATGTACAAACCAACAATTAACTTTCACTTTAATCATACTATCATTGTTGTGTTATTAAGCAAAATAAGCAATACTTTTACTTTTGTTGAAATGTTTACACTGTACACTTTTTTGTATTGGATGTTTAGCTTTATTTTTGCACATTTTAGCAAATAAGCAATACTTTTACTTTTGTTGAAATGTTTACACTTGTTACAGAATATTTCCGTTTTGCACTTTTTTGTATTGGATGTTTATCTTTATTTTTGCACATTTTAAAGCAAAATAAGCAATACTTTTACTTTTGAAATGCTTATACTATTCCAGAATATTAAGATTTGCGCTGGATGTTTACTTTTATATTTGCACATTAAAAAGCAAATAAGCTACTTTTAATTTTGTTAAATGTTAAAAGTTTTAAATGTTTACATTGTTACAGAATATTTTGTCATGTTGTTGTCAATGTTGACTGACTAGTGGCCATACTTTTTTTATTGTAAATAAAAGCCATGCCTTTTGAAAAAACTGGCCTACATTTATTTTTTCCTCTTCATTTTAAATTTAAAAAAAAAATCGGTAAAAGGAAAAATAATCTATAGATTAATCGAAAAAAATAATCTATAGATTAATCGATAGAAAAATAATCGTTAGCTGCAGCCCTAATAGTAGGCCTAAGTATTCATTAAAAGCAAGGCAGAGGTTTTATTTAACAAGTATATTTAATCATTTTGACCACTGCAACACTATACACAGTTTGAACAGTAACACCGTGTTAAGAGTATTTAATGAAGTGATTCTTTGGCGTACCACTAGATGGAGCCGGTGACACAGTTTGAGAATAACGTTCTAACCAACTATGATGCATAATATAGGATCATGCGTCATCTTTTCGTACAGAAAACTATTTTTATATTTTAACGTTGTTTGCTAGCTAAAACGATACCCCCCTCAACAAAAAAAATGGACCTCAACGTAAACAATTTTTGGGGGTTGGCCTTAAAAACAGAGTAAAATATGTTTTCCTTGCAAACAATAACCAAAACATAACATAGAATAATGTGAATGTTGTATGTGTTGGAAAAAGGACTTTTTGATACTTCTACATCTTTTTAATGTGTTCCTGCAGTGCTGTTGATTGAGTACAACTACATCATGCAGTATTATGACAGCAGTTGCCACGGAATACTTCTTCATGCGGGGGATTGCATTGTGAAATGTTTCATTCCAGGATTACATTGTGAGCTTTGCATTGGGAAGTTGCACATTTTGAAGTTGAATGGTCACACGCACGTTCTATTAGTAAGCCACAGCACCCCCTAGTGGCTGTTGATGAGAGCTTTCATTTCCACTTTTCAGGTTTGACTCTCAAACAATGCATGTTTGAGAGTCGGAAATAACAAAAGCAAACGACACTTTGTGAATAAAATAAAAATATACTATCATAGATGTAAGGTGTCCCCCGTTAGTTTAAGGCAAGGATGGAGAGAGAACAGGATGTCATGAAGACAACAGACCGGAGCTTCCATAGTGCAGGTACGACACAAAGGTGTGTTCCAGTCCAAATAATCCCAAACAAATGGTCTCATTTTTAGTTTGTGCAGTTTTCAGCAGCCTGAAACACAAAATAAATACAACTTTTAAGCATGACTGTGCTACTTGCCCTTCTATCCGATTAATTACAGTTAGTTAAATGATTGTCACACACACACTAGGTGTGGCCAAATTACAGGTAAAAGCCAGTAAATTAGAATATTTTGAAAAACTTGATTTATTTCAGTAATTGCATTCAAAAGGTGTAACTTGTACATTATATTTATTCATTGCACACAGACTGATGCATTCAAATGTTTATTTCATTTAATTTTGATGATTTGAAGTGGCAACAAATGAAAATCCAAAATTCCGTGTGTCACAAAATTAGAATATTACTTAAGGGATTTTTAGAAATGTTGGCCAACTGAAAAGTATGAAAATGTACAATACTCAATACTTGGTTGGAGCTCCTTTTGCCTCAATTACTGCGTTAATGCGGCGTGGCATGGAGTCGATGAGTTTCTGGCACTGCTCAGGTGTTATGAGAGCCCAGGTTGCTCTGATAGTGGCCTTCAACTCTTCTGCGTTTTTGGGTCTGGCATTCTGCATCTTCCTTTTCACAATACCCCACAGATTTTCTATGGGGCTAAGGTCAGGGGAGTTGGCGGGCCAATTTAGAACAGAAATACCATGGTCCGTAAACCAGGCACGGGTAGATGTTGCGCTGTGTGCAGGCGCCAAGTCCTGTTGGAACTTGAAATCTCCATCTCCATAGAGCAGGTCAGCAGCAGGAAGCATGAAGTGCTCTAAAACTTGCTGGTAGACGGCTGCGTTGACCCTGGATCTCAGTAAACAGAGTGGACCGACACCAGCAGATGACATGGCACCCCAAACCATCACTGATGGTGGAAACCTTACACCAGACTTCAGGCAACGTGGATCCTGTGCCTCTCCTGTCTTCCTCCAGACTCTGGGACCTCGATTTCCAAAGGAAATGCAAAATTTGCATGGTTGGGTGATGGTTTGGGGTGCCATGTCATCTGCTGGTGTCGGTCCACTCTGTTTCCTGAGATCCAGGGTCAACGCAGCCGTCTACCAGCAAGTTTTAGAGCACTTCATGCTTCCTGCTGCTGACCTGCTCTATGGAGATGGAGATTTCAAGTTCCAACAGGACTTGGCGCCTGCACACAGCGCAAAATCTACCCGTGCCTGGTTTACGGACCATGGTATTTCTGTTCTAAATTGGCCCGCCAACTCCCCTGACCTTAGCCCCATAGAAAATCTGTGGGGTATTGTGAAAAGGAAGATGCAGAATGCCAGACCCAAAAACACAGAAGAGTTGAAGGCCACTATCAGAGCAACCTGGGCTCTCATAACACCTGAGCAGTGCCAGAAACTCATCGACTCCATGCCACGCCGCATTAACGCAGTAATTGAGGCAAAAGGCGCTCCAACCAAGTATTGAGTATTGTACATGCTCATATTTTTCATTTTCATACTTTTCAGTTGGCCAACATTTCTAAAAATCCCTTTTTTGTATTAGCCTTAAGTAATATTCTAATTTTGTGACACACGGAATTTTGGATTTTCATTTGTTGCCACTTCAAATCATCAAAATTAAATGAAATAAACATTTGAATGCATCAGTCTGTGTGCAATGAATAAATATAATGTACAAGTTACACCTTTTGAATGCAATTACTGAAATAAATCAAGTTTTTCAAAATATTCTAATTTACTGGCTTTTACCTGTATTCTCTGCCTTTGACCCACCACCCTTGTTCACCCCCTGGGAGGTGAGGGGAGCAGTGGGCAGCAGCGGTGCCGTGCCCGGGAATCATTTTTGGTGATTTAACCCCCAATTCCAACCCTTGATGGCTCCCATTTTTATAGTCTTTGGTATGACTCGGCCGGGGGTTGAACTCACAACCTACCCATCTCAGGGCGGACACTCTAAACATTGCAGTGTAAGTATTGGACAGCTTGTGTTTTTTTGGAGGATAAACACATGCAATAGTAAGGGTGTAACGGTACGTGTATTTGTATTGAACCGTTTCGGTACGGGGGGTTCGGTTCGGAGGTGTACCGAACGAGTACACATGCTATCAGCGAGCGCGCTAGGACAACATGTAAAAGCCAGAGCTGGAAGACCCTCCTGCCTCGTTAAGATCTCTCGTTTGGGAACACTTTGGCTGTGGAGGACGGAGGTTTGCCGACATTGTTCAGCAGCTGCTTCTGACAACACATCAAACATGTGTTGAACCTTTCCTGCTTCCGGCTCCTAAACCGTAGTCGAGGAGCGCAGGGGAGACACTCCTCCAGGGCCGATGTATTCTCGGGGGGCAACACCCTTCACTCTATCCGGACTCCAGGGTAAATGACAAGTCCTGCGATTAGTTGCAAATCGTGGCTTTATTGAGGTCTTGCACACAGCCAATCCAACAAAACACTAGCCACTCCCCGCACTCACGCTACCGCTCCCTCACCTCGCTCGCCCACACACTCACCTCACATGATGTCACATATTAAAGGGCCACACACACACATACGCTACTCTCATAACACATGCTAACCCATTTGAAGCGTCACCACCGCATTCAAGCAGCCTCTCCTCGGCGAGTCAGGCAGGGCTAAAATAATAACAAATGTTGTTATAGCAGCAGATTTAAGACCATATTGCATTAAAAACTAGATTTTGAGCCACTTCTATGGTGGAAGAACAATAAGCCCATATATCCTCTTACTGCCAAGTTAGCCAGGCTGAACTTGAAACTGTTTAATGTTGCACTTTTTATATGTAGAAGAAAAGTTTTGTCATTTTCATACCTGCCAACTACTCTGGTTTTCCCGTAATTAGTACGGTTTTCATCAACCTATTCCGGGTTACGGTTGCAGTGATAAAAAATACGGTTTTTCATTAATTAAAAAAATTTTTTTTTTTAAACGTTTTATTCACGAAATCGCGTAACAACAATGACAATCGACACTGCTTCCCGTAACTTCCTGTCGAGCCATTCCGAATGCCATGCGCGAGGCTATTTATAGCACCGCTGCAAAGCACGAGGCACCAGTTGCCATTGTTTCCAAACGAGCGAACGATCATGGAATCTGCCGGAGAAAAATGGCAAACGAGTCTTAAACCGAAAAGAAAACTGCAGTCATTCCGTGAAGAATATTCAAAAGCCTATCCGGGAATAATTATCCGTTCCAAAAAGGGTGAAAACTACGCGAATTGCACCTTGTGCAGACAAGATTTTTCGATCGGACACGGAGGAATTAGCGATGTAAAAGACCACGTTGGGACAAAAAAACACAAGTCTAATGCCGTTGCTAGCGATACAAATGGAAAACTTTCAACGTTTTTCGTCGCCCAAACAGATTCTTTGGATGTGATAAATGCCGAAGTGTTATTTACGGAGGCAATAATTGAGCAAACAAAAAGGTAATGACACCAATGTTATCTATTGGAATTGTTTAGTACTGTTATACTGTTAAAAGTGTTTATACTATTTATGCTTTCAAGTCCAAGTTGAAGAAATCTTGTTAAATGTTGACAGCATAACTACCAAAATACAGAAGTATGTCCTTAATATTTTTGCAGTGCTATTTCTGTTGAAAAGTTCAAATGATTACATTAGAGATGTGATGTGCCACTTTTCAAGTGTCTGATGGCTTCAATTAATTTTCATTAATTTTTCATATTTTGAATTCTTTTGAAAGGCTTACAAAAAAACTACATTTGAATTGTAATTCCATGCTATTGACAGGACTATTAATTTGAATGAAGTTAGCTTACCATGTTTACAGTATGATAATTGTGATAGAAATGTGAATTTTAGGCACAGAATATTTTATACAATTGAACAAGGCAGTAGATTATACAAGCTTGGACAGAAAGTTAATAATGACACCAATTTTTTTTTAAATGGAATTGTTTAGTACTGTTTTACCATTTGTTTACTGTAAAAAGTGTTTATACTTTCAATTAACAAATTGAAGTCTTGTGAAAGGTTGACAGGATAACTGGCATTAACTGTCAAAATAATTTCAAACTATTGAAGTTAGCTTACAGAATAAACATGTCAATCAACCCATATGATTTTTGCTGTAATATTTTTGTTTTGAAAAGTCACTGTGACTGATAGAAAAGTGATGGTTTTAGCAACATTTTAACCTGTCTGAATGCTAATAATCATTTTGCGTCGGGGGGCGAAGCTGAACCCCCCACCAGGACTTTGTCCTGGACCTACCGGGGCCTGCGGCCCTTGGACCCTGGCTACTAGGTTTTTCTGATTTCAAAAGTTGGCACGTATGCATTTTATTTAATCTGAGCAACAACTTGAGGCAGTTTAATGTTGATTAACGTGGACCCCGACTTAAACAAGTTGAAAAACTTGTTGGGGTGTTACCATTTAGTGGTCAATTGTACGGAATATATACTGTACTGTGCAATCTACTAATAAAAGTCTCAATCAATCAATCAAAAAAAGCACTTTATAAGTAGAAAGGTTTTGTTAAGAAACCATTCTGGGCCTTATCTTATTTAGTTTTTATTTTATATATGTTGACCACATTAACCCTGGCAATGGACCCTGTGTGTATATGTATTAGAGATGCGCGGTTTGCGGGCACAACCGCGGAGTCCGTGGATTATCCGCGGATCGGGCGGATGAAATTAAAAAAAATTAGATTTTATCCGCGGGTCGGGTGGTTGAAATAAAAAAAAAGTTAGATTTTAAATAGATTCAGGCGGGTGGCAGTTAAACCAATTGGGAAATATATATACATAGTTAAATGTTGTTACCCACATACGAAAAACGAGCAGGCACCTGCAGCATATGCCACAACAGAAGAAGAAAAGAAAAAAAGAGATGGACACTTTTACGGAGCGGAGAAGGGACGCCTCGCCGGGGTCCGGGACCGAGGCCCCTTCCCCCGAGAGGGCCCCACCGGGAGCCGTAGCTGAGGCGATCCGCGAGAAGGGCCCGACGCACGTCCAGGGTCACCACTGCGCCCACCGCACCGACACCCCGCCTCGTCCGCCTTCGCCGCGGCCGGCGTCACGCGCAGCAGGTAAGCAGCTTACCTGCCCGCCACCCCCGTGGCCGGGGGATCGTAACAGGGGTCACTCCGCGCGCTCCGCCCGCGCAGCTTACCTGCCCGCCACCCCTGTTGCCGGGGGCGCGTAACAGGGGTCACTCCGCGCGCAGTGCGCTCACGAAAGGGGTGGGGCTCACCCTGGTTGATATAGACAGCAGGACGGTGGCCATGGACGTCGGAACCCGCTAAGGAGTGTGTAACAACCCACCTGCCGAATCAACTAGCCCTGAAAATGGATGGCGCTGGAGCGTCGGGCCCATACCCGGCCGTCGCCGGCAGCGAGACGCGCTTGGAGGTGCGCTCAGCGCGGCTCCCATATGATTGCGCACTGGTGTGCGTCTGGGTCGTGACAGCGTGGCACGCGAATGTCTGTGCTGCATTGGATCAGTCTCCTTACTTTAACAGGCAAAAGCTTTATAACCTCACTAATGCCTTGCATCGTCTATATTAGATATATAACTACGGGCGGGTGCGGGCGGATGGTGGGCGGGTGCGGTTCTGATCAAATGTTACATCGGGTGGATGGCGGATGGTTGACGACTTTCTGATGCGGTTGCGGATGAAATAATTGCCTATCCGCGCATCTCTAGTGACCTCTAAACCGAGGTACGTACCAAACCGAAATTTTTGTGTACCGTTACACCCCTATTGTAATTCCTCATTAATTCCCATGGATGGTGTCCAACTTTGAATAATCAAAAAATGGTCAATATTTCCCAACTTGAACACCATCTTTGTTTTCTACCTGTCAACTGTCAGTTTAGGCTGCTCGCCGGCTTCCTCATCACCACTTCAAGATGGCGGCCCAACTTCTCGCGTCACAGCGGCCAATGCCGCGTCTACTTCTAACATGTCTATAGTTTGTGTACCTTCAGGGTCTCCGAGGCTTTCCTCAGCTCCTTGATGACGGCCGACAGAGCCTCGGGGTTGATGCCCTGCTCACACAGTCTCACACAGATGGACAGAGACTCCATGTCCAGGCCGGTGTTCAGCAGCTTGGAGATCTCCAGTAACACTAGAGAAGGACGCCGGCGTGAATGTTAGAATAGAACAACAATAAAGCAGGCAAGAATAAATGAAAAGAAGACATTACCGTCCATAGTCTCCCGCACTGCGTTTAGCTTAGCATTAGCATTAGCATTAGCATTAGCATTAGCATTAGCAGCGCTTGCCATGATGCTGGTTTTAGCCAACTGGCTAACATTCACGATATTGTGTCAACAAATGAACCTCGATGTTGACATTTGTTTTGCTAAGTGTACATAAGTAATGAATATAATTATAATGCGCGAACACAAACAAACACGCAGCTTAGAGATAGTGCTGCCGTCAATAGTGACAGCGGAAGCGGACGTGACGACGTCAAGCCGTCATTGGTTGGCACGAACTTCCGGAAATGTTTCTATTGGCTGAAAGGGTCGCGAGGGTAAAATTGAAATAAACGTCCACAGAAACAGACGCCGAACTTCGGTCTTTTTTTCTTTATTCCTCGTTTTTGTCCGTTCTGGGATCAACACACTCGACTATTCTATGTTGTAAGTACCAAATACGTGATATGTTAATGCGCACATTGGTTTTGGAAGGAACAACAAAAGCTTACCATTGATTAGTCGATGGTTAAAATGACAACGTTTGACTCGGCAGCCATTAGACATAGCTGGAGTCGTCGTGTATGCACTTTATTGTTACATGTTGATGATATCTTGTTGTGTGTCAAAAGATGGGCGACCACACGGACATACATATTACTCCAGGGAGGTCTTCGGTGCGAAACCCCTTTGAGAGTCCCAATGACTACCGCCACCTCCAGGAAACTCTGGTGCCGAGTCCATCTGTGTTCAAGTCCAGAGCTGTGAGTTCACACACACTCCATCACACATTCTTTTAAAATGTGTTCAAGTCCAGAGCTCAATCAATCAATCAAAGTTTACTTATATAGCCCTAAATCACGAGTGTCTCAAAGGGCTGCACAAGCCACAACGACATCCTGGGCTCAGATCCCACATCAGGGCAAGGAAAAACTCAACCCAATGGGATGACAATGAGAAACCTTGGAGGGGATCTCAGATGTGGGGACCCCCCCCCTGGGCGACTGGTGCAATGGACGTCAAGTGGATCTAGCATAATATTGTGAGAGTCCAGTCCATAGTGGATCTAACATAATAGTGAGAGTCCAGTCCATAGTGGATCTAACATAATATTGTGAGAGTCCAGTCCATAGTGGATCTAGCATAATATTGTGAGAGTCCAGTCCATAGTGGATCGAACATAGTAGTGTGAGAGTACGGTCCATAGTGGATCTAACATAATAGTGAGAGAGTCCAGTCCATAGTGGATCTAACATAATAGTGAGAGTCCAGTCCATGGTGGATCTAACATAATAGTGAGAGTCCAGTCCATAGTGGATCTAACATAATAGTGAGAGTCCAGTCCATAGTGGATCTAACATAATATTGAGAGAGACTAGTCCATAGTGGATCTAACATAATAGTGAGAGGCCAGTCCATAGTGGATCTAACATAATAGTGTGAGAGTCCAGTCCATAGTGGATCTAGCATAATATTGTGAGAGTACGGTCCATAGTGGATCTAACATAATAGTGAGAGTCCAGACCATAGTGGATCTAACATAATAGTGAGAGTCCAGTCCACAGTGGATCTAACATAATAGTGAGAGTCCAGTCCATGGTGGATCTAACATAATAGTGAGAGTCTAGTCCATAGTGGATCTAACATAATAGTGAGAGTCCAGTCCATAGTGGATCTAACATAATAGTGTGAGAGTCCAGTCCACAGTGGATCTAACATAATAGTGAGAGTTTAGTCCATAGTGGATCTAACATAATAATGAGAGTCCAGTCCATAGTGGATCTAACATAATAGTGAGAGTCCAGTCCATAGTGGATCTAACATAATATTGTGAGAGTCTAGTCCATAGTGGATCTGACATAATAGTGAGAGTCCTGTCCACAGTGGATTTAACATAATAGTGTGAGAGTCCAGTCCATAGTGGATCTAACATAATAGTGAGAGTCCAGTCCATAGCGGATCTAACATAATAGTGAGAGTCCAGTCCATAGTGGATCTAACATAATAGTGAGAGTCCAGTCCATAGTGGATGTAACATAATAGTGAGAGTCCAGTCCATAGTGGATCTAACATAATAGTGAGAGTCCAGTCCATAGTGGATCTAACATAATAGTGAGAGTCCAGTCCATAGTGGATCTAACATAATAGTGAGAGTCCAGTCCATAGTGGATCTAACATAATAGTGAGAGTCCAGTCCATAGTGGATGTAACATAATAGTGAGAGTCCAGTCCATAGTGGATCTAACATAATAGTGAGAGTCCAGTCCATAGTGGATCTAACATAATAGTGAGAGTCCAGTCCATAGTGGATCTAACATAATATTGTGAGAGTCCAGTCCATAGTGGATCTAACATAATAGTGTGAGAGTCCAGTCCATAGTGGGGCCAGCAGGAGATCATCTTGAGTGGAGACAGGTCAGCAGTGCAGAGACGTCCCCAACTGATGCACAGATGAGTGGTCCACCCTGGGTCCCGACCCTGGACAGCTAGCGCTTCATCCGCAGGAGAGGGGGGGCAGAGCAGAAAAGAAACGGCAGATCAACTGGTCTAAAAGGGGGTCTATTTAAAGGCTAGAGTATACAAATGAGTTTTAAGATGGGACTTAAATGCTTCTACTGAGGTAGCATCTCTAACTGTTACCGGTAGAACATTCCATAGTACTGGAGCCCCAATAGAAAACGCTCTATAGCCCGCAGACTTTTTTTGGGTTCTGGGAATCACTAATAAGCGGGAGTTCTTTGAAGGAAGATTTCTTGCCGGGACATATGGTACAATACAATCAGCAAGATAGGATGGAGCTAGACCGTGTAGTATTTAACTTTCTTGTTCTTGTCAAAAGTCTAGCAGCCGCATTTTGCAGCAACTGTAATCTTTTAATGCTAGACACAGGGAGACCCCAAAATAATACGTTGCAGTAAGAGCTGAGAGTTGACACACACACACCATCACACATTCTTCTAAAATGCTATAATATATGTTCTCTCATCTCAGACTCCCCCCAAGTTTACCTGGAATGTTGAGGAAATGGCCAGTCTGTTCCCAGTGGACATTGACCCAGAAGAAATCCAGAGACAATCCTTTTACCTCAGCCAGACAAGGTACTATCCTTTCAGCCCAAAAGTGGATGTTGTCTTGAAACCTCATCTTGAAATATGGGGAAATAAGTACAAAAGTACACTTCATTCATTAATGGTGTTACAAAAAAGATCAGATATAATAATATATAATGTTGGATGTAGAGAACATACAAACACTTTATTCATTGAATCGAAAATACTGAAATTCCACCACATAGTGAATTTGCAAACAGCTAAAATGATACACAAAGCAAACTATAACCTGCTAGCCAAGAATATACAACAATTCTTCTCAACAAAAGAGGAGAAATATAATCTCAGAGAAAAATGTCATTTAAAACATTTGTACGCATGTACAACACTTAAGACCTTCAGTATATCAGTATGTGGAATTAAATGATGGAATGGATTAAGCAAAGCAATCAAACAATGTACTAATATGCAGTGTTGGGTTAGTTACTGAAAACCAGTAACTAGTTACAGTTACTAGGTACTTTATTTCGAAAGTAACTCAGTTACTAACTCAGTTACTCACACCAAAAAGTAATGCGTTACTGTGAAAAGTAACTATTTAGTTACTTATTTTTTTCTCCTTTTTTTTTTTAAGGCTCCCATTAATGCCCTTTTAGCCTTCATTTCAGTACTGTTATTGCACTGGAGAATAATATAATTTGAGTTCCTGAAAAAAGGTAGAAAAGCTATACAAGTATAACCCATTTACCATTTATGTAGCTGTTTCAGCAGATTTGAATTGCGGTCACTGCTGCTACTCAATGCTCCCCTCAACTCCCAGGGGGTGATCAAGGGTGATGGGTCAAATGCAGAGAATAATTTCACCACACCTAGTGTGTGTGTGACAATCATTGGCACTTTAACTTTAAGTAGATGGGATCTTTGATCCAAGACACAACTTACATTTAACTAAAATGTTCTTTTCTTTGTGCTCGACAAAAGTAAAGTAGTGACAATGTATCCATGTTAAGAAACTCGACTTCTGGCTTCGCCATGATGTCTTTTTTAGTTATGAGAGTAGCGTATGTGTGTGTGTGTGTGTGTGTGTGTGGCCCTTTAAGATATGACAGCATGTGAGGTGAGTGACGTCAGTGAGTGAGTGGGCGAGAGAGGTGAGGGAGCGCAACAGTAAGTGCGCGCAGGTGCTCTAGCTTGGTAGATGGCTGCGTGCAAGACACCAATAAAGTCACAAAATTGCAACAAACTGCCGGCCTCGTCATTCACCCTGGAGTCCGGAGCTGTAAAGACCCACTGTAAAGTGAAGGGTGTTAGCCCCGAAGTACATAGGCCCTGGAGGAACGTCTCCCCTGCGCTCCGCTCCTCGGTCGAGGAAAGCACGCCTTTTCTTTTCCTTGTGAGACTGAAGGACGACACTTCTTCTGTTTCTAGCCGATACTACATTAAAAAATAACGTAAAATAACGCAGTAACGCATCATGTAGTAACGGTAACTGAGTTACTGAATCTAATTAGATTATTTTCGGCGGTAATTAGATTACTAGTTACCGCCGAAACTAACGGCGTTACAGTAACGCGTTACTTAGTAACGCGTTAGTCCCAACACTGCTAATATGATCCACTTCAAGAAACTCTTCAAACCTAAAGTGTTTACAAAGTACAAAGAAGAAGATAAACATTCTGAATTTATTTCATCCATCCATTCAATTTCTAGATAATCTTACTCATCTCACCATATGAAATATAACTTACTTCACCAATTATTATCCATAAACCATCCATTTCCTACCACTTGTCCCTTTTGGGGTCGCGGGGGTTGCTGGAGCCTATCTCAGCTGCATTCGGGCGGAAGGCGGGGTACACCCTGGACAAGTCGCCACCTCATCACAGGGCCAACACAGATAGACAGACAACATTCACACACTAGGGACCATTTAGTGTTGCCAATCAACCTATTATTATGTATTATTTTATTTATTTTTTATTGTTATTACTTATGGAGTGTATTGTAAATAAATTTAGAACAGGAAGTGAACAAACATTTTAGCAACTGCTATGTAAAGGAAAAGGGGTAGGATTAAAAAAGCTCTGCTTCTTCCTGCTCCTTTTCAAACATGTTGAATACATACCTGCCAACTACTCCGGTTTTCCCGTAATTAGTACGGTTTTCATCAACCTATTCCGGGTTACGGTTGCAGTGATAAAAAATACGGTTTTTCATTCATTAAAAAAAAAATTTTTTTTTAAAGTTTTATTCACGAAATCGCGTAACAACAATGACAATCGACACTGCTTCCCGTAACTTCCTATCGAGCCATTCCGAATGCCATGCGCGAGGCTATTTATAGCACCGCTGCCAAGCACGAGGCACCTGTTGCCCATTGTTTCCAAACGAGCGAACGATCATGGAATCAGCCGGAGAAAAATGGCAAACGAGTCTTAAACCGAAAAGAAAACTGCAGTCATTCCGTGAAGAATATTCAAAAGCCTATCCGGGAATAATTATCCGTTCCAAAAAGGGTGAAAACTACGCGAATTGCACCTTGTGCAGACAAGATTTTTCGATCGGACACGGAGGAATTAGCGATGTAAAAGACCACGTTGGGACAAAAAAACACAAGTCTAATGCCGTTGCTAGCGATACAAGTGGAAAACTTTCAACGTTTTTCGTCGCCCAAACAGATTCTTTGGATGTGATAAATGCCGAAGTTTTATTTACGGAGGCAATAATTGAGCATGGACTTCCAATCGCACTGGCTGATCACATGGGACAGTTAAATGTTTGTAATGCAACCTTTAAAAATCATTACGCGGTGATCGCGGTCCCAAAAATAAACTTTTCTTGCATGATAATGTCCAGAAAAACTCGCTTTATATTACTATAGAGTCCTTTTAACGAACGAGTTTGATGGTTTATCACAAACCTTAAATGAAAGAAGTCCTTTGTTCTCCTGCACCATGCATGCGCTTTGGCCTTGCTTCGTGTTTGGTGCGCAATCCTGTCGGCTGTATTTCACAGCACGTCTTTGACAACTTGAAGTGGCATAAAACATTTAAAACAAAGGGGTTATAGGAACAATCACTTTCAGTGTTTTATGCCACTTCAAGTTGTCAAAGACGGTATGCTGGTGCCCGACTGCCACAAGTGGAACAAACATTTGAAACAAAGGGGTTATAGGAACAATCACTTTCAGTGTTTTATGCCACTTCAAGTAAACTTATCATAAAGTTACCATATCATTTTTGCAGTATGATCAATCTGATAGAATACATTTGGATTTTAGCCACAAAAAGGTAATGACACCAATGTTATCTATTGGAATTCTTTACGTGAGTCGTAACGGACTTAACTATTTATAAAGAGAACTGTGGTATTTGGAAAACATTGACATTACTGTGCTACTATTTGAAAGAAGGAAGTGAACATATATGTGTAAGAAACTGCTATGAAGTGGAAAAGGGGGAGGATTAAATGAGCGTTGCTTCTTTCTACTCCTTTTCGAGCATGTTGTCAAGAGAAATGGAAAATGTGATGTGCCATGTTGAAACTGTTGAAACTTCAAGCAATCCATTAAATTAGTAGGGTAATAATGTAATTGTTTCCCCTACATTTGTAAAGGGCGGACTCCGACATTGAAGAAAAGCGTCAGAATGCTATAGAACAGGTATGTTGTCACGCAAACCTAACACAACATATAGTGGGCAAACATGTATTATTTTTACTTTTGTGATTGCTCCATATGTTGGCTGGCAGGGCAAACGGGCAACAAGGTGCAAAGGATCTCAAACAAGAACACACAAACACCATAAGTTGACATGTATTTAAAAGAGGGACATCACACATGTGTTAGTAATGAAGACATTTTTTTTACTGCAAAACAAATGCAGCAAATGGCCAAATACATAAACCCCCGACTTTCTTGTGGGGATCCGGAACATTCAAGTCTTTAAAGTAGGGCCGGCATCTGATTTTATTTTTTTAAATTAGAGGAGGCAGGGCCTGGGGAATCTGTGGTGGGCTCTCCTATTTCTGGGGCTGAGGTTGCCGAGGTAGTTAAAAAGCTCCTCGGTGGCAAGGCCCCGGGGGTGGATGAGATCCGCCCGGAGTTCCTTAAGGCTCTGGATGTTGTGGGGCGCTCTTGGTTGACAAGACTCTGCAACATCGCGTGGACATCGGGGGCGGTACCTCTGGATTGGCAGACCGGAGTGGTGGTTCCTCTCTTTAAGAAGGGGAACCGGAGGGTGTGTTCCAACTATCGTGGGATCACACTCCTCAGCCTTCCCGGTAAGGTCTATTCAGGTGTACTGGAGAGGAGGCTACGCCGGATAGTCCAACCTCGGATTCAGGAGGAACAGTGTGGTTTTCGTCCTGGTCGTGGAACTGTGGACCAGCTCTATACTCTCGGCAGGGTCCTTGAGGGTGCATGGGAGTTTGCCCAACCAGTCTACATGTGCTTTGTGGACTTGGAGAAGGCATTCGACCGTGTACCCCGGGAAGTCCTGTGGGGAGTGCTCAGAGAGTATGGGGTAACGGACTGTCTTATTGTGGCAGTTCGCTTCCTGTATAATCAGTGTCAGAGCTTGGTCCGCATTGCCGGCAGTAAGTCGGACACGTTTCCAGTGAGGGTTGGACTCCGCCAAGGCTGCCCTTTGTCACCGATTCTGTTCATAACCTTTATGGACAGAATTTCTAGGCGCAGTCAGGGCGTTGAGGGGATCTGGTTTGGTGGCTGCAGGATTAGGTCTCTGCTATTTGCAGATGATGTGGTCCTGATGGCTTCTTCCGGCCAAGATCTTCAGCTCTCACTGGATCGGTTCGCAGCCGAGTGTGAAGCGACTGGGATGGGAATCAGCACCTCCAAGTCCGAGTCCATGGTTCTCTCCCGGAAAAGGGTGGAGTGCCATCTCCGGGTTGGGGAGGAGATCTTGCCCCAAGTGGAGGAGTTCAAGTACCTCGGAGTCTTGTTCACGAGTGGGGGAAGAGTGGATCGTGAGATCGACAGGCGGATCGGTGCGGCTTCTTCAGTAATGCGGACGCTGTATCGATCCGTTGTGGTGAAGAAGGAGCTGAGCCGGAAGGCAAAGCTCTCGATTTACCGGTCAATCTACGTTCCCATCCTCACCTATGGTCATGAGCTTTGGGTCATGACCGAAAGGACAAGATCACAGGTACAAGCGGCCGAAATGAGTTTCCTCCGCCGGGTGGCGGGGCTCTCCCTTAGAGATAGGGTGAGAAGCTCTGCCATCCGGGGGGAGCTCAAAGTAAAGCCGCTGCTCCTCCACATCGAGAGGAGCCAGATGAGGTGGTTCGGGCATTTGGTCAGGATGCCACCCGATCGCCTCCCTCGGGAGGTGTTTAGGGCACGTCCGACCGGTAGGAGGCCACGGGGAAGACCCAGGACACGTTGGGAAGACTATGTCTCCCGGCTGGCCTGGGAACGCCTCGGGATCCCCCGGGAGGAGCTGGACGAAGTGGCTGGGGAGAGGGAAGTCTGGGCTTCCCTGCTTAGGCTGCTGCCCCCGCGACCCGACCTCGGATAAGCGGAAGAAGATGGATGGATGGATGTATAATTTTGTCTATTTTGTGTTTATCCTTGAATAAACAGGTCAGTTTCTTGTTACCAACCATTGTGTATTATTCAAACTCCCCTAATTCAGCTGGCTAGTTGTTATCAAGAGTACTAAAACCCTTTTCAACTTGATTCTGACAACTAAGTAGGCTAAATAACTTTAAACTTTAATACGTGCTCGGATAGGCCAGTATCGGTCAGTATCGGTATCGGTCAGTATCGGTATCGGATCGGAAATGCAAAAACAATATTGGTATCGGATCGGAAGTGCAAAAACCTGGATCGGGACATCCCTAACATATACATTGACCTGATCACTGACAATCCGTAAATATTGAATTCCCCCAAAAAAGTGCAATTCCTCTTTAATTCCCACATTTCCCACCTTAGCTTTTAAACGTTCACACACAATTTATTCAGAAATGTCTTCCTCTGGTTATTCTGTCCCATTCAGTTCTTTACCAAGGGAGCCATCGTGCCCTCCCCGTGGTCCGTAACAGAGACCCGGAAAATCCCTCTCATGTATAAGAAAAGTGAGCTCCTTATTGCTTCTTGAGATTCTCGTCATGAAATGTATGCTTTGCTGGCATCACAAACATGTTGTGGCCCTCAGGTCCTCTGTCTCCGATGATAACAGAAGAGCCAGAAAAACACTCGGGTCAGTACTTTTATTTCCGTGTTTTCTTCCTTTCCCAAGTAACCGTGTCTCATCCTGTTGCAGTTTCCTGTCAGACAACCCTCTCGCTACCTCTGGCCCTCGATTTGGAGCGTCTTCTAGGTACGCCTGTAACCAGCAGGTTCCCGCCGTCATCTCACCAAGTTCCTCTCTCAGGGGAGTACTACCGCAACGAGGAAGTGGCGTGCGACGCTGTCCAGGAGAGCCTCAGCTCCTCCTCCTTAAGACGCAAGCTCTTCCTGGATGGTCAAGGCGCTTTCAGCAGCTCCGACGGCTCCAGTCCGCCGACCCCGGACCGAGGTCTCACCCAGGAAGAGAGGCTGCTGTTGAAGCAACATGAGGACGCCGCACAAGACTTTAAAGGAGCCGCTTCGTCCAGCTTTGCCTCCCCTTTGTCTTGCAATGTGACAGCCTCAACGCCCTCTACAGTAAGTTGAAACAAATGTTTTTTTATTTGTATTTATAACACTCATTTAATTGTACTTTTTGCTCTGTAGGCTCAGTTCTCCTCCAGTCCCATCCAGCATGGCCGCTTTCGGGACTGCAGCCTGGGCAGCTTGGCCAGCCCTGTGTTCCCTGCCAGCATGGGCTCCCCCACCATTTCGCCTATTCTTGCACATACGCCCAAAGGTTCAGGTATGCTTTTGGACTTGTATTCCGTAACTCAAAACTACAACTCCCCTCAGATTTTGTGTTCCAATGTTGAACCTTTATGTGGAGCATACCTGCCAACTACCGTATTTTCCGCACCATAAGCCGCCCTGGGTTAAAAGCCGCGCCTTCAATGAACGGCATATTTCAAAACTTTGTCCACCTATAAGCCGCCCCGTGTTATAAGCCGCATCTAACTGCGCTAAAGGAATGTCAAAAAAACAGTCGGATAGGTCAGTCAAACTTTAATAATATATTAAAAACCAGCGTGATGTGGGCGCGCATGGAGTCGTATATCAACATGGACGGAGCTGCGTGAAAAAAGCCACCCGGCCTCTTCACGTAAACTTACCATAACCACTCGCTCATCTTTTCTTCATCCATCCATCCCTTCGAGTTAGCTTTTATGATGACGCTGGCTGGAAAGGTCTCTTTTGGCAAGGTCTTCCTTTTGAATATCACCATGGGTGGAAGTTTCTGGCCATTAGCATGGCAAGCTAGAACCACAGTGAAGGATGACTTCTCATTCCCTGTGGTGCGAATATTCACCGTACGTGCTCCCGTTGTATCCACAGTGCGGTTCACAGGAATATCAAAAGTCAGTGGAACCTGGTCCATGTTGATAATGTTCTCTGGCCGGATCTTTTTTTCAGCTATCTTGTTTTTACAATATGCACGGAAAGTAGCCAGCTTTTCTTGAAAGTCTTTAGGCAGTTGCTGTGAAATAGTAGTCCGTGTGCGGATGGAGAGATTGCGTCTTTTCATGAACCGGAAACCTGTCGCTTAGTAGGAGCCATTTTGTGGTCTTTACAGATGTAAACACACAAAGGAAATGAAACGTAATATCCGCGCGCTTCTTCTTCTTCTACCGGGGCGGGTGGTTGCTTACAGTAGAAGAAGAAGCGCTTCCTGTTCTATGGGGGCGGGTGCTTACCTTGGCGGTTGCTTGCGTAGAAGAAGAAGCACTTCCTCTTCTACGGGGAAAAAAGATGGCGGCTGTTTACCGTAGTTGCGAGACCGAAACTTTATGAAAATGAATCTTAATATTAATCCATATATAAAGCGCACCGGGTTATAAGCCGCACTGTCAGCTTTTGAGTAAATTTGTGGTTTTTAGGTGCGGCTAATAGTGCGGAAAATACGGTACTCCGGTTTTCCCGTAATTAGTACGGTTTTCATCAACCTATTCCAGGTTACGGTTGCAGTGATAAAAAATACGGTTTTTCATTAATTAAATTTTTTTTTTTTTTTTTAAGTTTTATTCACGAAATCGCGTAACAACAATGACAATCGACACTGCTTCCCGTAACTTCCTATCGAGCCATTCCGAATACCATGCGGGAGGCTATTTATAGCACCGCTGCCAAGCACGAGGCACCTGTTGCCCATTGTTTCCAAACGAGCGAACGATCATGGAATCAGCCGGAGAAAAATGGCAAACGAGTCTTAAACCGAAAAGAAAACTGCAGTCATTCCGTGAAGAATATTCAAAAGCCTATCCGGGAATAATCATCCGTTCCAAAAAGGGTGAAAACTACGCGAATTGCACCTTGTGCAGACAAGATTTTTCGATCGGACACGGAGGAATTAGCGATGTAAAAGACCACGTTGGGACAAAAAAACACAAGTCTAATGCCGTTGCTAGCGATACAAGTGGAAAACTTTCAACGTTTTTCGTCGCCCAAACAGATTCTTTGGATGTGATAAATGCCGAAGTTTTATTTACGGAGGCAATAATTGAGCAAACAGAAAGGTAATGACACCAATGTTATCTATTGGAATTGTTTAGTACTGTTATACTGTTAAAAGTGTTTATACTATTTATGCTTTCAAGTCCAAGTTGAAGAAATCTTGTTAAATGTTGACAGCATAACTACCAAAATACAGAAGTATGTCCTTAATATTTTTGCAGTGCTATTTCTGTTGAAAAGTTCAAATGATTACATTAGAGATATGATGTGCCACTTTTCAAGTGTCTGATGGCTTCAATTAATTTTCATTAATTTTTCATATTTTGAATTCTTTTGAAAGGCTTACAAAAAAACTACATTTGAATTGTAATTCCATGCTATTGACAGGACTATTAATTTTAATGAAGTTAGCTTACCATGTTTACAGTATGATAATTGTGATAGAAATGTGAATTTTAGGCACAGAATATTTTTACAATTGAACAAGGCAGTAGATTATACAAGCTTGGACAGAACGTTAATAATGACACCAATTTTTTTTTTAATGGAATTGTTTAGTACTGTTTTACCATTTGTTTACTGTAAAAAGTGTTTATACTTTCAATTAACAAATTGAAGTCTTGTGAAAGGTTGACAGGATAACTGGCATTAACTGTCAAAATAATTTCAAACTATTGAAGTTAGCTTACAGAATAAACATGTCAATCAACCCATATGATTTTTGCTGTAATATTTTTGTTTTGAAAAGTCACTGTGACTGATAGAAAAGTGATGGTTTTAGCAACATTTTAACCTGTCTGAATACAATCAATCATTTTGCGTCGGGTGGCGAATGAACCCCCCACCAGGACTTTGTCCTGGACCTACCGGGGCTTGCGGCCCCTGGACCCTGGCTACTAGGTTTTTCTGATTTCAAAAGTTGGCAGGTATGGTGGAGTATTTTGGAACCAATCGAGCTGTGAGAAGTAATTGCCGGCTCGTCGGAATCCACTGAGCAATGGCGCTGCTATTAACCATAAAAGCAAGACAATGAATATTGTATTTCTTCCAATATTGGCCTGTGCTGTTGGTGATAGAATGCCCCAATTAGTTTTTAAATCTTGGACAGACCTCAAATAGAATATTGTCTATTTTACTCCTCAGTGGAAAGTTTTAGTCGCGATATTTATGGCTGGGCGATATGGCTGAAAAATGTATCACTATATATAATTTTTGTATTGGTCAATATCGATAATTATTGATATTTTTAATGACCCATTCAAAATATGGACCAGAAAGAAAAAAAATGTAATGTAGAAAATTTTATTTCAATGTAACCTTCCTCTGATTATAATCCCTCAGCTATCATACCTGCCAACTACTCCGGTTTTCCCGTAATTAGTACGGTTTTCATCAACCTATTCCGGGTTACGGTTGCAGTGATAAAAAATACGGATTTTCATTAATTAAAAAAAAAAAGGGTGAAAACTACGCGAATTGCACCTTGTGCAGACAAGATTTTTCGATCGGACACGGAGGAATTAGCGATGTAAAAGACCACGTTGGGACAAAAAAACACAAGTCTAATGCCGTTGCTAGCGATACAAGTGGAAAACTTTCAACGTTTTTCGTCGCCCAAACATATTCTTTGGATGTGATAAATGCCGAAGTTTTATTTACGGAGGCAATAATTGAGCATGGACTTCCAATCGCACTGGCTGATCACATGGGACAGTTAAATGTTTGTAATGCAACCTTTAAAAATCATTACGCGGTGATCGCGGTCCCAAAAATAAACTTTTCTTGCATGATAATGTCCAGTAAAACTCACTTTATATTACTATAGAGTCCTTTTAACGAATGAGTTTGATGGTTTATCACAAACCTTAAATGAAAGAAGTCCTTTGTTCTCCTGCACCATGCATGCACTTTGGCCTTGCTTCGTGTTTGGTGCGCAATCCTGTCGGCTGTATTTCACAGCACGTCTTTGACAACTTGAAGTGGCATAAAACATTTAAAACAAAGGGGTTATAGGAACAATCACTTTCAGTGTTTTATGCCACTTCAAGTTGTCAAAGACGGTATGCTGGTGCCCGACTGCCACAAGTGGAACAAACATTTGAAACAAAGGGGTTATAGGAACAATCACTTTCAGTGTATTATGCCACTTCAAGTACCGGTAAACTTATCATAAAGTTACCATATCATTTTTGCAGTATGATCAATCTGATAGAATAAATTTGGATTTTAGCCACAAAAAGGTAATGACACCAATGTTATCTATTGGAATTGTTTAGTACTGTTATACTGTTAAAAGTGTTTATACTATTTATGCTTTCAAGTCCAAGTTGAAGAAATCTTGTTAAATGTTGACAGCATAACTACCAAAATACAGAAGTATGTCCTTAATATTTTTGCAGTGCTATTTCTGTTGAAAAGTTCAAATGATTACATTAGAGATGTGATGTGCCACTTTTCAAGTGTCTGATGGCTTCAATTAATTTTCATTAATTTTTAATATTTTGAATTCTTTTGAAAGGCTTACAAAAAAACTACATTTGAATTGTAATTCCATGCTATTGACAGGACTATTAATTTTAATGAAGTTAGCTTACCATGTTTACAGTATGATAATTGTGATAGAAATGTGAATTTTAGGCACAGAATATTTTTTACAATTGAACAAGGCAGTAGATTATACAAGCTTGGACAGAAAGTTAATAATGACACCAATTTTTTTTTTTAATGGAATTGTTTAGTACTGTTTTACCATTTGTTTACTGTAAAAAGTGTTTATACTTTCAATTAACAAATTGAAGTCTTGTGAAAGGTTGACAGGATAACTGGCATTAACTGTCAAAATAATTTCAAACTATTGAAGTTAGCTTACAGAATAAACATGTCAATCAACCCATATGATTTTTGCTGTAATATTTTTGTTTTGAAAAGTCACTGTGACTGATAGAAAAGTGATGGTTTTAGCAACATTTTAACCTGTCTGAATGCTAATAATCATTTTGCGTCGGGGGGCGAACCTGAACCCCCCACCAGGACTTTGTCCTGGACCTACCGGGGCCTGCGGCCCCTGGACCCTGGCTACTAGGTTTTTCTGATTTCAAATGTTGGCAGGTATGTACTTAATATGTCCGTGTGGAAACTCGTTCGGTACACCTCCGAACCGAACCGAAACCCCCGTACCGAAACGGTTTGATACAAATACACGTACCGTTACACCCCTAATAGTTATCCATCTGAAATGTATCATGCACCCCTACTACTAATTCAAATGTATTAGTTAAATAATAATGTATCTTTTGACCATTTCATTTTTTAAGTCTCATTATTGGGCTTCACGGTGGAAGAGGGGTTAGTGCATCTGCCTCACAATACGAAGGTCCTGAGTAGTCTTGGGTTCAATCCCGGGTTCGGGATCTTTCTGTGTGGAGTTTGCATGTTCTCCCCGTGATTGCGTGGGTTCCCTCCGGGTACTCCGGCTTCCTCCCACCTCCAAAGACATGCACCTGGGGATAGGTTGATTGGCAACACTAAATTGGCCCTAGTGTGTGAATGTGAGTGTGAATGTTGTCTGTCTATCTGTGTTGGCCCTGCGATGAGGTGGCGACTTGTCCAGGGTGTACCCCGCCTTCCGCCCGATTGTAGCTGAGATAGACTCCAGCACCCCCCGTGACCCCGAAGGGAATAAGCGGTAGAAAATGGATGGATGGATGGATATTGGACAAACTTATTTAAAATGAAGAAATACAAGAAATATGGGCCTGTCCCATGAACTCTTCACCTGAAATAGACGTCTGGTGGTCTGCAGTGAAGTAAATAAACCAAATGTGTTGTGATATGAGTGTTGACACTATCAATCTGATTTTTTTATTTATTTTGGAAATCTTCCTCAGCCGAGTGGAAACAACCGCGCCATTTAACGCCACACGGCGTGACCGTGGACATGGACACGCTCCCCTGCGCCAAGAGTCCGTTTGTGGAGGGCTGCTCTCCCATCCGTAGCTGTTCTCCACACCAGCTCCGCATCCACCCGGACCTCCAGCAATGCGCCCGATCCAAGCCCAGGTCCAGGTTCCGTAGCTGGGGCTCCCCGCCTCTCATCTCGCCCATCCTCAACCCCAAGCTTCCCGACAGCCAGGATTCAGAGGACCTGGCACACTCTTCCTCCTCGCCCGCTCCCACAATCGACGTCGATCCATCCTCGTCTTTGGATCAGAACACTGGCTCTCCCGGGAGACTTATAGAGCCTGTGAAAACCGAGCCTGGTCAGGAAATAAGGATGGAGGGGCAAATCGAAGATGAGGAAGAAGACGTGGACAATGGCATCCTTTCAGGACAGCTGACAAGTTCTCGAATGGTCAACGCGTCAGCCACAGAAAGCTCTCAGATGTTTGTGTCTCTCCTGGGAGACGGAAGCAGCATACGCTACGATTCCAGCATGCAGGTTTGTATTTTTCATCATCATTTATACTGCACACCAAATCTAATTTCTTTGCCCTCAAGTGACACAGGTCATGTTTTTCTCGCCAGTCTAAACGCTCCAAAGTGCATGAAATCGGATATTTTGGCATCAAATTCAGGCCACATCAGGAGGTAGTCCTGAATCCCATTGGAATCTGATCTTTTCCAATGTGACTTCAGTCTAAACACAATGCGACCTGAATACGACTTTTGTTGTCATCTTCGGACGAGCTACGTCACTCATGTGCGCCTTAAGGCATACTTGCCAACCCTCCCGAATTTTCCGGGAGACTCCCGAAATTCAGCGCCTCTCCCGAAAACCTCCCGGGACAAATACTCTCCCGAAAATCTCCCGATTTTCAGCCGGAGCTGGAGGCCACGCCCCCTCCAGCTCCATGCGGACCTGAGTGAGGACAGCCTTTTTTCAGATGGGAGGACAACAGGGTGATAAGAACTAAATCATCCAGACTAGAGATAAATTGTATTATTATGTTTATCTTACCTAAAAATAAATATATTTATTAATTTAAAAAAAAAACATTTTTACTGTATTTTGCTAAAAACATCAAAATTAATTGTATTTTTATTTGTATTTTTTATGACTCCTTATTACATCCAGCCATAGAATTATACATTAAAATAAACATATTTGAAATAATTAATTTTAAATTATCATAATAATTCATTTAAAATGACCATATTTAATTATTAAAATAATTGTTTATCAACAACTTTAGCATTTTATTCATTACATTTTGAAGCTCTCAGAAGCCAAGTTATGTTATATTCCTTAATATTTATTTATGCAAGTTTGAAGTATCAATTATCTAAACAGTTTTTTTTGCATATTTTCAGGATGTATATATATATATATATATACAGGTAAAAGCCAGTAAATTAGAATATTTTGAAAAACTTGATTTATTTCAGTAATTGCATTCAAAAGGTGTAACTTGTACATTATATTTATTCATTGCACACAGACTGATGCATTCAAATGTTTATTTCATTTAATTTTGATGATTTGAAGTGGCAACAAATGAAAATCCAAAATTCCGTGTGTCACAAAATTAGAATATTACTTAAGGCTAATACAAAAAAGGGATTTTTAGAAATGTTGGCCAACTGAAAAGTATGAAAATGAAAAATATGAGCATGTACAATACTCAATACTTGGTCGGAGCTCCTTTTGCCTCAATTACTGCGTTAATGCGGCGTGGCATGGAGTCGATGAGTTTCTGGCACTGCTCAGGTGTTATGAGAGCCCAGGTTGCTCTGATAGTGGCCTTCAACTCTTCTGCGTTTTTGGGTCTGGCATTCTGCATCTTCCTTTTCACAATACCCCACAGATTTTCTATGGGGCTAAGGTCAGGGGAGTTGGCGGGCCAATTTAGAACAGAAATACCATGGTCCGTAAACCAGGCACGGGTGGATTTTGCGCTGTGTGCAGGCGCCAAGTCCTGTTGGAACTTGAAATCTCCATCTCCATAGAGCAGGTCAGCAGCAGGAAGCATGAAGTGCTCTAAAACTTGCTGGTAGACGGCTGCGTTGACCCTGGATCTCAGGAAACAGAGTGGACCGACACCAGCAGATGACATGGCACCCCAAACCATCACTGATGGTGGAAACTTTACACTAGATTTCAGGCAACGTGGATCCTGTGCCTCTCCTGTCTTCCTCCAGACTCTGGGACCTCGATTTCCAAAGGAAATACAAAATTTGCTTTCGTCAGAAAACATGACTTTGGACCACTCAGCAGCAGTCCAGCTGGTGTCGGTCCACTCTGTTTCCTGAGATCCAGGGTCAACGCAGCCGTCTACCAGCAAGTTTTAGAGCACTTCATGCTTCCTGCTGCTGACCTGCTCTATGGAGATGGAGATTTCAAGTTCCAACAGGACTTGGCGCCTGCACACAGCGCAAAATCTACCCGTGCCTGGTTTACGGACCATGGTATTTCTGTTCTAAATTGGCCCGCCAACTCCCCTGACCTTAGCCCCATAGAAAATCTGTGGGGTATTGTGAAAAGGAAGATGCAGAATGCCAGACCCAAAAACGCAGAAGAGTTGAAGGCCACTATCAGAGCAACCTGGGCTCTCATAACACCTGAGCAGTGCCAGAAACTCATCGACTCCATGCCACGCCGCATTAACGCAGTAATTGAGGCAAAAGGAGCTCCAACCAAGTATTGAGTATTGTACATGCTCATATTTTTCATTTTCATACTTTTCAGTTGGCCAACATTTCTAAAAATCCCTTTTTTGTATTAGCCTTAAGTAATATTCTAATTTTGTGACACACGGAATTTTGGATTTTCATTTGTTGCCACTTCAAATCATCAAAATTAAATTAAATAAACATTTGAATGCATCAGTCTGTGTGCAATGAATAAATATAATGTACAAGTTACACCTTTTGAATGCAATTACTGAAATAAATCAAGTTTTTCAAAATATTCTAATTTACTGGCTTTTACCTGTAGCTAGCCTAAATAGCATGTTAGCATCGATTAGCTCGCAGTCATGCAGTGACCAAATATGCCCGATTATCACTCCACACAAGTCAATAACATCAACAAAGCTCACCATTGTGCATTTACGCACAACGTTAAAGGTTTGGTGGACAAAATGAGACAGAAAAAGAAGTGGCATAAAACATGTGTTAGAAAGTCGGAGAAAGTTATAAACGTAAACAAACTACGGTGAGTTCAAGGACCGCCAAAATTAGTACGACAAAACAGCGCTCACCAAATACTCGAATCAGTGAAGCATGTTTAATACAAACAGTGTGCTTTATAACAATTAGGGAGGTTTGTGTCATATTAAAACAAAAAATATTTTTTTCCCCCTCATCTTTTTCCATTTTTTATACATTTTTAAAAAAGCTCCAGAGAGCCACTAGGGCGGCGCTAAAGAGCCGCATGTGGCTCTAGAGCCGCGGGTTGCCGACCCGTGTACTAGTACTACCAGTAGTAGTAGTAGTGACTTCCTTGTTCATTTAAAGCACACTTTTTCTGCAGGCGAGCTACCTTTCATTGGACCAAGTGGAGGGGATCATTCATATATATCAATTAAATAGTCCTTCTTTCTGTCCAATACCACATGAAAGTTTGTCCAGCTTCCATACTCCTTTTTATACCTTTTACAAGAAATACATTGGCGTCAAACTCTGTAGCTTGCTAGCTTGTGCGCGATAGCTTTCTGAGACTCTTATTTTGTTCTAGTAATGCTTGAGTGTCGTGTGTGCAGGTGGACAGCGGATACAACACTACCTCAGCAGGCGCCGGCAGTCTCATTGACGGCCTCGGCTCCGACTGCCCCGGAAAGGAGTCCTTCACTTCCAACTTCCCAGACGACGCGTTCCACCTCACCAGAACCTCCAAAGTGAAGGTATGACAACTGACCCAAAATGGCCAAATTAGCTGAATTTAGTAGTCCCATTTTTATTGATCCTTCCATGTCCGAGCCAGAAAGCCATTTTTTGAACGCTGATAAATCAAATTTTAGTGCAGGGTTATTTCTTGCACTCTAGCAGTCACAATTTTCAACTGATCTATAAACCTGGAAGTAGTTATCAACCCCCTGCTTTAACTAGTAACTGAGGTCAAATCTATCCATCCATCCATCCATCTTCTTCCGCTTATCCGAGGTCGGGTCGCGGGGGCAGCAGCCTAAGCAGGGAAGCCCAGACTTCCCTCTCCCCAGCCACTTCGTCCAGCTCCTCCCGGGGGATCCCGAGGCGTTCCCAGGCCAGCCGGGAGACATAATCTTCCCAGCGTGTCCTGGGTCTTCCCCGTGGCCTCCTACCGGTCGGACGTGCCCGAAACACCTTCCAAGGGAGGCGTTCGGGTGGCATCCTGACCAGATGCCCGAACCACCTCATCTGGCTCCTCTCGATGTGGAGGAGCAGCGGCTTTACTTTGAGCTCCTCCCGGATGACAGAGCTTCTCACCCTATCTCTAAGGGAGAGCCCCGCCACTCGGCGGAGGAAACTCATTTCAGCCGCTTGTACCCGTGATCTTGTCCTTTCGGTCATGACCCAAAGCTCATGACCATAGGTGAGGATGGGAACGTAGATCGACAGGTAAATCGAGAGCTTTGCCTTCCGGCTCAGCTCCTTCTTCACCACAACGGATCGATACAGCGTCCGCATTACTGAAGACGCCGCACCGATCCGCCTGTCGATCTCACGATCCACTCTTCCCCCGCTCGTAAACAAGACTCCGAGGTACTTGAACTCCTCCACTTGGGGCAAGATCTCCTCCCCAACCCGGAGATGGCACTCCACCCTTTTCCGGGAGAGAACCATGGACTCGGACTTGGAGGTGCTGATTCCCATCCCAGTCGCTTCACACTCGGCTGCGAACCGATCCAGTGAGAGCTGAAGATCTTGGCCAGATGAAGCCATCAGGACCACATCATCTGCAAATAGCAGAGACCTAATCCTGCAGCCACCAAACCAGATCCCCTCAACGCCCTGGCTGCGCCTAGAAATTCTGTCCATAAAGGTTATGAACAGAATCGGTGACAAAGGGCAGCCTTGGCGGAGTCCAACCCTCACTGGAAACGTGTCCGACTTACTGCCGGCAATGCGGACCAAGCTCTGACGCTGATCATACAGGGAGCGGACTGCCACAATAAGACAGTCCGATACCCCATACTCTCTGAGCACTCCCCAAAGGACTTCCCGAGGGACACGGTCGAATGCCTTCTCCAAGTCCACAAAGCACATGTAGAGTGGTTGGGCATACTCCCATGCACCCTCAAGGACCCTGCCGAGAGTATAGAGCTGGTCCACAGTTCCACGACCAGGACGAAAACCACACTGTTCCTCCTGAATCCGAGGTTGGACTATCCGGCGTAGCCTCCTCTCCAGTACTCCTGAATAGACCTTACCGGGGAGGCTGAGGAGTGTGATCCCACGATAGTTGGAACACACCCTCCGGTTCCCCTTCTTAAAGAGAGGAACCACCACCCCGGTGTGCCAATCCAGAGGTACCGCCCCCGATGTCCACGCGATGTTGCAGAGTCTTGTCAACCAAGACAGCCCCACAACATCCAGAGCCTTAAGGAACTCCGGGCGGATCTCATCCACCCCCGGGGCCTTGCCACCGAGGAGCTTTTTAACTACCTCGGCAACCTCAGCCCCAGAAATATCCTATTTCTGAGGTCAAATCTAGTGCAAAGTTATTTCTTGCACTCTAGCAGTCACAGGTTTCCATTGCTCTACAAGCCTTCCAATGGGTTCACTTCATGTTAGAACCAGCCCACAGATTTTGAATGCAAATGGGCAAAGTAGCTGATTATTAGAGCACAGTTACTTCTTTCACTCTAGCGGTCAAACTTTTTAACTCATCTTTCAACTTTTTCTGGATTTATGTCGCTATATCAAAGCAAAATGCCTTTGATTGTTTTTTTAAACTAAGCGTCTTAAAATAGCTGAAGTGGCTAAAGGTCCAATGTCCATCACAGTTATTTCTTGCACTCTACTAGTCATAATTCTCAACTATTCATCAGATTATTTTCTCCATGTCATAGCAACATACCTGCCAACTACTCCGGTTTTCCCGTAATTAGTACGGTTTTCATCAACCTATTCCGGGTTACGGTTGCAGTGATAAAAAATACGGTTTTTCATTAATTAAAAAAAAAAAAAAAAAATTTAAGTTTTATTCACAAAATCGCGTAACAACAATGACAATCGACACTGCTTCCCGTAACTTCCTATCGAGCCATTCCGAATGCCATGCGGGAGGCTATTTATAGCACCGCTGCCAAGCACGAGGCACCAGTTGCCATTGTTTCCAAACGAGCGAACGATCATGGAATCAGCCGGAGAAAAATGGCAAACTAGTCTTAAACCGAAAAGAAAACTGCAGTCATTCCGTGAAGAATATTCAAAAGCCTATACGGGAATAATTATCCGTTCCAAAAAGGGTGAAAACTACGCGAATTGCACCTTGTGCAGACAAGATTTTTCGATCGGACACGGAAGAATTAGCGATGTAAAAGACCACGTTGGGACAAAAAAACACAAGTCTAATGCCGTTGCTAGCGATACAAGTGGAAAACTTTCAACGTTTTTCGGATTTTAGCCACAAAAAGGTAATGACACCAATGTTATCTATTGGAATTGTTTAGTACTGTTATACTGTTAAAAGTGTTTATACTATTTATGCTTTCAAGTCCAAGTTGAAGAAATCTTGTTAAATGTTGACAGCATAACTACCAAAATACAGAAGTATGTCCTTAATATTTTTGCAGTGCTATTTCTGTTGAAAAGTTCAAATGATTACATTAGAGATGTGATGTGCCACTTTTCAAGTGTCTGATGGCTTCAATTAATTTTCGTTAATTTTTCATATTTTTAATTCTTTTGAAAGGCTTACAAACAAAACTACATTTGAATTGTAATTCCATGCTATTGACAGGACTATTAATTTTAATGAAGTTAGCTTACCATGTTTACAGTATGATAATTGTGATAGAAATGTGAATTTTAGGCACAGAATATTTTTTTACAATTGAACAAGGCAGTAGATTATACAAGCTTGGACAGAAAGTTAATAATGACACCAATTTTTTTTTTTAATGGAATTGTTTAGTACTGTTTTACCATTTGTTTACTGTAAAAAGTGTTTATACTTTCAATGAACAAATTGAAGTCTTGTGAAAGGTTGACAGGATAACTGGCATTAACTGTCAAAATAATTTCAAACTATTGAAGTTAGCTTACAGAATAAACATGTCAATCAACCCATATGATTTTTGCTGTAATATTTTTGTTTTGAAAAGTCACTGTGACTGATAGAAAAGTGATGGTTTTAGCAACATTTTAACCTGTCTGAATGCAATCAATCATTTTGCGTCGGGGGGCGAAGCCTGAACCCCCCACCAGGACTTTGTCCTGGACCTACCGGGGCCTGCGGCCCTTGGACCCTGGCTACTAGGTTTTTCTGATTTCAAAAGTTGGCAGGTATGCTTCTGGTTCTTCGTGCTGTTAACTATCTGTCTTGCCGCACACGCTGGAAACAAGTCGCGAGGGCAGAATAATGAATGTATTGACAGTGTTTACTTTCTAATGAAGTCATTGCACTTTCTGACGAAACATCCAAATTTCGATGACCGGCCCCTGAGCCCTTGAAACTGTGGCCCCCCCTCATGATGTAGTTGAAGAGCCCTGTCATACATCACACCTGGACATGAGAGGTCTGGGTAGGTCATCCCACAAGTTGGTACACTTTGACATTCATTTAGGATCCAGACCTGGCGAGGACCACGGGAAAAGACACTTTTTTTAACTAATGTTGCAACTCTTCAGTGTTGGCAAATAAGTGTTCCCAGTAGTTTGAATACTGAATACATATAAGTGTTCCCAGTAGTTTGAACATTAAATACAAATAAGTGTTCCCAGTAGTTTGAACACTAAATACTAGTGATGGGTCCGGCAACACCGATGCATCGGCGCATGCGTCGAGCTCATAGAGCAAAACCCTGTGCCGGTGCGCGTACCGCTTTTAGAAAGTCACGTGACCGATCATGAGCTGTTTTGGTCACGTGACCGATACGCCAACTGTGTCGCCTCCTCTGTGCCCTGTGAGCGGCTCTTTTCTACAGCCGGAGAAATAATAACTAAGAAGAGAAATCGTCTCAAATGTAATACGTCGGAAAAACTTTTTTTTTTTTTTTTTTATAAAAATGTGTAAAAAAATAAAATAAAAAAAATTCCCAGTCCACAATCATCCACAACACGTTCTCTTAGATTTCCATGTTATGATACATGTTCACATTATTTATTGACTGTATCTAAAAAAGATACAAATATATTTTTATTTAAATGAAGATGTGAAATAATCCTAAATGACTTGGTTTATATTATTGTATATACTAGGGCAGGGGTCACCAACGCGGTGCCCGCGGTCACCAGGTAGCCCGTAAGGACCAGATCAGTCGCCCGCTGGCCTGCTCTAAAAATAGCTCAAAGAGCAGCACTTACCAGTGAGCTGCCTCTATTTTTTTAAATTGTATTTATTTACTAGCAAGCTGGTCTCGCTTTGCTCGACATTTTTAATTCTAAAAGAGACAAAACTCAAAAAGAATTTGAAAATCCAAGAAAATATTTTAAAGACTTGGTCTTCACTTGGAATAAGCGGTAGAAAATGGATGGATGGATGGGTCTTCACTTGTTTAAGCAAATTAATTTATTTTTTACTTTGCTTCTTATTACTTTTAGAAATACAATTTTAGAGAAAAAATACAACCTTAAAAATGATTTTAGGATTTTTAAACAAATATACCTTTTTACCTTTTAAATGTCTTCCTCTTCTTTCCTGACAATTTAAATCAATGTTCAAGTAAATTTATTTATTTTTTATTGTAAAGAATAATAAATATTTTAGCTTCTGTTTTTTCGACGAAGAATATTTGTGAAATATTTCTTCAAACTTACTATGATTAAAATTCAAAAAAAGTATTCTGGCAAATCTAGAAAATCTGTAGAATCAAATTTAAATCTTATTTCAAAGTATTTTGAATTTCTTTTAAAATGTTTGTTCTGGGAAATCTAGAAGAAATACTGATTTGTCTTTGTTAGAAATATAACTTGGTCCAATTTGTTAAATAGTCTAACAAAGTGCAGATTGGATTTTAACCAATTTAAAACATGTCATCAAAATTCTAAAATTTAATCAGGAAAAATGACTAATGATGTTCCATAAATTCTTTTTTTAATTTTTTCAAAAAGATTCAAATAAGCTTGTTTTTCTCTTCTTTTAGTCGGTTGAATTTTGAATTATAAAGAGTCGAAATTGAAGATAAACTATGTTTCAAAATTTTATTTTAAATTTTTTCTTGTTTTCTCCTCTTTTAAACCGTTCATTTAAGTGTTTTTTTCATCATTTATAATCTACAAATAACCTTACGTAAAAGGAAGAAAAAAATGTACGACGGAATGACAGACAGAAATACCCATTTTTTTATATATATAAATGTATTTATTTAGGTATTCTTGTTTAAATCACACTTACGTGTAACTTACAAATGACAATATATTTATTTATTTAAGTGTGTATCAAACTGGTAGCCCTTCGCATTAATCAGTACCCAAGAAGTAGTTTTTGGTTTCAAAAAGGTTGGTGACCCCTGTACTAGGGCATCAAATCAGTGTCAGTTGAGTCGGTCCATAGGTTGCCTGTAGGGATTTTTAATGTCCAGCAGATGTCAGTATTTAGTGACACAGTATCGACACAGTATCAATACAGTTTTGCAATGTGTCGAAACGCTTCATGACGCCTCATCAACCCATCACTACTAAATACAAATAAGTGTTCCCAGTAGTTTAAATAATACTAAAGGAGTGTTTCTCATCTTCCAGGCGCGGCTTCCTCATCACTGAACGCCACCACGTGCAGCTCTTCTCTGGTAGGAGTGTTTAATTGACCCATTAAAGAAGCTTCCTCCAGTGGTTAGGATTTCTTCCGGGGGTTAAAGTTCAAGGTCATCTTTGCTGTAAGTGTGTGAGAGCACGTGGATGCTCGCTCACTATTTTTTGTTTTTTGCTGCAATTGAATTGGGTGCTGACACAATCATGTTTGTATGTTTTTACACATTTTCATATATATTTAACTTTTTTTTCTTAAACTACGTGAATATAAACCTTAAAGATTGGGGTGGATTGTACATTTTAAATGTGATATATTTTTCCCTCAGCGTAGTAAGAATATTTGAAGAATACCACTTGCCAATTTGGATCATTAAATGAACATGATTGTTTTTAGCTGCCTAAGAACGTGTTTATGTCTTACTTTGGTCTTTGTTTTATGCCTTTCTACCGTACTTACTGTCACTTATTCCACAATCCTCCTTATTGAGGATCATTAATATGACCAATTCATTAGGGACAGTGTCATACTTGCCAACCCTCCCGGATTGTCCGGGAGACTCCCGAAATTCAGCGCCTCTCCCGAAAACCTCCCGGGACAAATTTTCTCCCGAAATTCAGGCGGACCTGAGTGACGTGTTGACACTGGGTGGGTTTATTGTTAGGCAGTTTCATTAACGTCCTCCCAGCGCGGTAACAACACACAACAACAGCAGTCAAGTTTTCGTCTACCGTAAAGCAGTTGGTCTGCCGTAAACAGCAATGTTGTGACACTTTTAAACAGGACAATACTGCCATCTACTGTACATGCATATGTGACCCACCCATAATGTGTCACATTTTTGTGTAGATTTATTCATTTTATTTTGTGGTTTGAATTCGTTTTTGGAGCTGTCATTACACATTTATCAGTATTCACATTGGTCAGTAGGGGGCAGTAGGGCGTTTCTTCCCAATTGAATGCTATCACCTGCAGACCGGAAGTGTCTTGTCATTCTGATGAGCGCGACCAGTCTGTGAACAATCGAAACGTCCTGTGTGCTTTTTCCTCCTGTATAACAGGTTAGTTTTGGTGAATCAACTCACTGAATAATATCCATGTGATCTTTATAAGTTTAAGTACACATTCTGATGGTGGAGCCTAACTCTAAAGTGTTTGTGAGTTGTAGTTTGTATTTGTGAAAGAATCCAGTGCACAGCTGCAGTAATCAATACAAAAAGGCGACGTGAGTGCGCAATGTTTATATAGGAACTTCTGATACTAATTCAGACTCCCAAATTAGCGCTCCCGTTTTCTTATTGATTTTATAATGTATATTTGTATAATGTGTGTGTTCTGAAATAGTGACAGAGAATAGAACAAGGATGGCCAATTCAACCCTTAACTCAACAATGAGTAGAGATGAGTGTTATGTGTGTGTAAATGTGTAAATAAATGAACACTGAAATTCAAGTATTTCTTTTATTTATTTATATATACATATATATATATATATATATATATATATATATATATATATATATATATATATATATATATATATATATATACCGTATTTTCCGCACCATAAGGCGCCCTGGGTTAAAAGCCGCGCCTTCAATGAACGGCATATTTCAAAACTTTGTCCACCTATAAGCCGCCCCGTGTTGTAAGCCGCATCTAACTGCGCTAAAGGAATGTCAAAAAAACAGTCAGATAGGTCAGTCAAACTTTAATAATATATTAAAAACCAGCGTTCTAACAACTCTGTTCACTCCCAAAATGTACGCAAATGTGCAATCACAAACATACGTATATCAACATGGACGGAGCTGCGTGAAAAAAGCCACCCGGCCTCTTCGCGTAAACTTAAACTTACCTTAACCACTCGCTCATCTTTTCTTCATCCATCCCTTCGAGTTAGCTTTTATGATGACGCCGGCTGGAAAGGTCTCTTTTGGCAAGGTCTTCCTTTTGAATATCACCATGGGTGGAAGTTTCTGGCCATTAGCATGGCAAGCTAGAACCACAGTGAAGGATGACTTCTCATTCCCTGTGGTGCGAATATTCACCGTACGTGCTCCCGTTGTATCCACAGTGCGGTTCACAGGAATATCAGTTGCTGTGAAATAGTAATCCGTGTGCGGAAGGAGAGATTGCGTCTTTTCATGAACCAGATCCCTGACGCTTAGTAGGAGCCATTTTGTGGTCTTTACAGATGTAAACACACAAAGGAAATGAAACGTACGGTGATATCCGCGCGCTTTTTCTTCTTCTACGCGGGCGGGTGGTTGCTTACAGTAGAAGAAGAAGCGCTTCCTGTTCTATGGGGGCGGGTGCTTACCTTGGCGGTTGCTTGCGTAGAAGAAGAAGCGCTTCCTGTTCTACCGGGAAAAAAGATGGCGGCTGTTTACCGAAGTTGCGAGATCGAAACTTTATGAAAATGAATCTTAATATTTATCCATATATAAAGCGCACCGGGTTAAAAGGCGCACTGTCAGCTTTTGAGAAAATTTGTGGTTTTTAGGTGCGGCTAATAGTGCGGAAAATACGGTATATATATATATATATATATATATATATATATATATATATATATATATATATATATATATATATATATGTATATATATATATATATATATATATATATAATAAAATATATATATATATATATATATATATATATATATATATATATATATATATATATATATTTATATATATATGTAATAAAAAATATATATATATATATAGCTAGAATTCACTGAAAGTCAAGTATTTCTTATATATATATATATATATATCTTAACCACGCCCCCCGCCCCACCCCCGACCACGCCCCCCACCCCCCACCTCCCGAAATCGGAGGTCTCAAGGTTGGCAAGTATGGACAGTGTCAACATTCTAGGGATGTTTCAACCCAGGTTTGATGCTGCCGATCACTTGTGTTAACTCTACATTCACACAATCTTTCAATTAGTTTCTTATTCTTGTAGCACATTGTCAGGTTTAAGCTCCGAACTATTTTATTAAACAGAACAAGAAGCAAGGAATCAGGCAGAGACAGAGTTCAATTTTGCTCATGAGGAGAACGCATGGAGCTGCACACTCAGTTACAGTCTCTGAGGAACAGCCCACGCGCTCCTCTATTTATTCAGGAGTACCCTAGTAACATCGCTGAGGCTGCTTCTAAAGGGAGGGGTCACACCTCCTGGCTTTCTCTCATCCTCTAGTATTAATGATACTTAAGATACCAAGAAATGCTGTTTATTTGCCGTGTTGGAGGCACTGTAGTTATTGGTTTAAGGGAGCGGCTCCACACTGTGTATGGAGAGCCAGAGCCGTCCGTGATTCAAAGGACACAAAAGGCGAAAAGTTCTCATTTTGCCATCTTTGTCATTAAAAGTGATGAATAAATAAATAAATGGCATCGAAGCTTTTCTCTACAGGCAGCCTGTAAATTACAATGAGTATTCATGACCACCATTAAGGTGGTGAACCAGACTGCTTGAAGCCTTCTTTATTTTCTGGACTACAACCGCTACATTTTAGAAGAAAAACAAGATTTTTTTTCCCCACACATTAGCTGCACCGGACTATAAACTGCAGATATGTACCGCATGTTGGGAAATTAAATATTTACATAGAAATATTTTGTCAATGTTAATTCACATACCTTAATTGTTTACAAACGGCGCTTGTAACACGGCAGTAAAACGGCTCATCAGACAAAACAGAGGTCATTGACGTCTTTATTCATCCTTTATGAGATGACTAAGATGTTCTCTTTGTTCAACATGTTTATCAGGATTCCTCTTGTACTATTTTTTTTTTTTTACTGTAATATATTGTAGACCCCAGAAGAAATCACACAAAGTCCGACGCTATTCTTAACTTTTATTACCAATCTTATGAAAACAAACGGGCACAATTCCAACAGGTTTTTACACTTTCGTCTCGTGAGTCTTCGCTTCCCCGGTCACACAACAACACTTCCTCATTCTCCGCCAATCACCTTTCAGGCACGGACGATGTGTTTGTGACCATGGGAAAAACTGACATCGAATCCAAACCACATGATCATAAAACATGAACATTAAAGCTGCAAGCAGCATTGGTCGGGCCCGCGTATTTGGCAGGTGCTAGTCCTAAGTGTCCCAATACTTTTGTCCAGTGATAGTCATAAGTGTCCCAAGACTTTTGTCTACTTTTAGTCTGAAGTGTCCCAAGACTTTTGTCTAGTGTACCTACCTTGTCTGCATTGTGTGGGCACGTTGGTGCTTCCTGCTTTTAAGCAGCCATCTTAAAAAAACAGCAGCGCAGCGGGTCTTTGAAGGGTCATAAAATCAAAACCGGAGCAGTTAGAA
This sequence comes from Nerophis lumbriciformis, assembly GCF_033978685.3. Lineage (NCBI taxonomy): Eukaryota > Metazoa > Chordata > Actinopteri > Syngnathiformes > Syngnathidae > Nerophis > Nerophis lumbriciformis. The sequence continues at coordinate 2,459,994 of NC_084549.2, forward strand.
AAAAAAGCGCTTCTGTCATTGTAATCACAAGGGTTCAATCTCTCTCCTGTGTTAGTTTGAAGGCGAAACAACAAACGTGCTCAGAGGAGTTCGTTTTTGAAGGAAGGTGACCGGTTTTTACAAAAAATGTGTTTTGAAGGGGGAATAGCAAACTTCCTGTTGATTTTTGCTGGGTGTTGTCAATTTATGTAATGTAGGTCTAAGTGAGACCTACATAGAGGTTTTTGTTTCATGTCTCTCCGACCTTCCCAGTGGGAGTTACAGGCAGTTTTGTCATTTTTTTCTTCCGAGGAGCAGTTTTTTTTGCGTTTTATTAAAAAATTGCAGTAGAGCGCAATTTTGAGATTTGGGGTTAGGTTTTTTTTTTAGATCGCAATTTTTGCCAGTCCTGATGTGTGCGTTCAGTTTGGTGAGTTTTGAAGCATGTTTTGAAGTGACTGTTTTTAGTACTTTTTTGTTTTGAAGGGGGAATTGCCAACTTCCTGTTGATTTTAGCCCGAGAATGTACTATTATGAAATCTAGATCTGAGTCAGACCTACATAGAGGTTTTTGTTTCATGTCTCTCCGACCTTCCTGGTGGGAGTTACAGGCAGTCTAGTTTTTTTTTTTCCTAGGGGGCGCTAGAGCGCAATTTTGAGTTTTGAGGTTTGGTTTTTTGATAAAAAGTTTTGCCGTATATTACTGATGTGTGTGTAAAATTTGGTGAGTTTTGAAGTATGTTAAGGGGGTCAAATTACAGCGCAAAGTTGTGGAAGAATAATAATTAAAGCTGCAAGCAGCGTTGGTCGGGCCCGCGTATTTGGCAGGTGCTAGTCCTAAGTGTCCCAATACTTTTGTCTACTTGTAGTCTGAAGTGTCCCAAGACTTTTGTCCAGTGTACCTACCTTGTCTGCATTGTGTGGGCACGCTGGTGCTTCCTGCTTTTAAGCAGCCATCTTACAAAAACAGGAGCGCAGCAGCATCAGCGCAGCGGTTCTTTGAAGGGTCATAAAATCAAAACCGGAGCAGTTATAAAAAAAGCGCTTCTGTTGTTGTAATCACATGGGTTCAATATCTCTCCTGTGTTAGTTTGAAGGCGAAACGACAAACGCTTTTTGAAGGAAGGTGACTGGTTTTTACAAAAAAAATGTTTTGAAGGGGGAATAGCAAACTTCCTGTTGATTTTTGCTGGGGGTTGTCAATTTATGAAATGTAGGTCTAAGTGAGACCTACATAGAAGTTTTTGTTTCATGTCTCTCCGACCTTCCCAGTGGGAGTTACAGGCAGTTTTGTCATTTTTTTTCTTCCGAGGAGCATTTTTTTTTGCGTTTTATTAAAAAATTGCAGTAGAGCGCAATTTTGAGATTTGGGGTTAGGTTGTTTTTTTTAGATCGCAATGTTTGCCAGTCCTGATGTGTGCGTTCAGTTTGGTGAGTTTTGAAGCATGTTTTGAAGTGACTGTTTTTAGTACTTTTTTGTCTTGAAGGGGGAATTGCCAACTTCCTGTTGATTTTAGCCCGAGAATGTACTATTATGAAATCTAGATCTGAGTCAGACCTACATAGAGGGTTTTGTTTCATGTCTCTCCGACCTTCCTAGTGGGAGTTACAGGCAGTCTAGTTTTTTTTTTCCAAGGGGGCGCTAGAGCGCAGTTTTGAGGTTTGGTTTTTTGATAAAAAGTTTTGCCGTATATTACTGATGTGTGTGTAAAATTTGGTGAGTTTTGAAGTATGTTAAGGGGGTCAAATTACAGCGCAAAGTTGCGGAAGAATAATAATTAAAGCTGCAAGCAGCGTTGGTCGGGCCCGCGTATTTGGCAGGTGCTAGTCCTAAGTGTCCCAATACTTTTGTCTACTTGTAGTCTGAAGTGTCCCAAGACTTTTGTCTAGTGTACCTACCTTGTCTGCATTGTGTGGGCACGTTGGTGCTTCCTGCTTTTAAGCAGCCATCTTAAAAAAAACAGCAGCGCAGCAGCATCAGCGCAGCGGTTCTTTGAAGGCTCATAAAATCAAAACCGGAGCAGTTATAAAAAAAGCGCTTCTGTTGTTGTAATCACAAGGGTTCAATGTCTCTCCTGTGTTAGTTTGAAGGCGAAACGACAAACGCGCTCAGAGGAGTTCGTTTTTGAAGGAAGGTGACCGGTTTTTACAAAAAATTTGTTTTGAAGGGGGAATAGCAAACTTCCCTGTTGATTTTTGCTGGGGGTTGTCAATTTATGAAATGTAGGTCTAAGTGAGACCTACATAGAGGTTTTTGTTTCATGTCTCTCCGACCTTCCCAGTGGGAGTTACAGGCAGTTTTGTCAGTTTTTTCATCCGAGGAGCAGTTTTTTGTGCGTTTTATTAAAAAATTGCGCTAGAGCACAATTTTGAGATTTGGGGTTAGGTTTTTTTATTAGATCACAATTTTTGCCAGTCCTGATGTGTGCGTTCAGTTTGGTGAGTTTTGAAGCGTGTTAAGGGGGTCAAATTACAGCTCAAAGAGGCAAAAGTGACTGTTTTTAGTACTTTTTTGTCTTGAAGGGGGAATTGCCAACTTCCTGTTGATTTTAGCCCGAGAATGTACTATTATGAAATCTAGATCTGAGTCAGACCTACATAGAGGTTTTTGTTTCATGTCTCTCCGACCTTCCTAGTGGGAGTTAGGCAGTCTAGTTTTTTTTTTTTTTCTAGGGGGCGCTAGAGCGCAATTTTGAGTTTTGAGGTTTGGTTTTTTGATAAAAAGTTTTGCCGTATATTATTGGTGTGTTTGTAAAATTTGGTGAGTTTTGAAGTATGTTAAGGGGGTCAAATTACAGCGCAAAGTTGCGGAAGAATACTAATAATAAAACCTTAGAAATTCAATAGGGAGTCCTTATGCAATGGGCCATGCGGGCCCTAATTAGTTGGTCGTTATAGTATGAATTGATATATATGTCCATTTATTTGTGCACTATTGACAAGTGATGTACGGGAAACTCGATCACTGAAAACAGTTCTGCCGAAATCGGATGTAAACAAAACGCACGCCATTGTCTGGAGCGTTGTCAGCATGTCTGTGATGTGGACATGATCATAAAACATTAACATTAGTTGGTCGTTACGGTATGAATTGATATATATGTCCATTTATTTGTGCACTATTGACAAGTGATGTACGGGAAACTCGATCACTGAAAACAGTTCTGCCGAAATCGGATGTAAACAAAACGCACGCCATTGTCTGGAGCGTTGTCAGCATGTCTGTGATGTGGACGTGATTTTTTAAATATATTGCAGATATACACGAGGACAGCCATCTACAAATTGTGCAAATATTGAGTGGACAGAAAAGAAAGTCCAACTGGAGTCAGCGACATGGAGGGACAGAAGTAGAGTCTCTCTCTAAACACGACTACATTCTATAATAACACCAGAAGGAGATGCTAGATTTGTTGCTAGTTGTTTTAATTAAAAAAACAAAAACACTTGAAAGAATCTCAATAAAGTAAATTGTACAAAAAGCAACTACAATGGAAAAAATGGCAAATTGATTAAAAAAAATGTTAATACGAATTAATAACATTTGTTTTAAATGTATGTATACATTATTTATATATACAAATTATTTGATGTCATAGCTCAAAGAGCAGCACTTACCAGTGAGCTGCCTCTATTTTTTAAATTTCATTTATTTACTAGCAAGCTGGTCTCGCTTTGCTCCACATTTTTAAATTCTAAAAGAGACAAAACTCAAATAGAATTTGAAAATCCAAGAAAATATTTTAAAGACTTGGTCTTCACTTGGAATAAGCGGTAGAAAATGGATGGATGGATGGGTCTTCACTTGTTTAAATAAATTCATTTATTTTTTTACTTTGCTTCTTATTACTTTTAGAAATACAATTTTAGAGAAAAAATACAACCTTAAAAATGATTTTAGGATTTTTAAACAAATATACCTTTTTACCTTTTAAATTTCTTCCTCTTCTTTCCTGACAATTTAAATCAATTTTCAAGTAAATGTATTTATTTTTTATTGTAAAGAATAATAAATATTTTAGCTTCTGTTTTTTCGACGAAGAATATTTGTGAAATATTTCTTCAAACTTACTATGATTAAAATTCAAAAAAATTATTCTGGCAAATCTAGAAAATCTGTAGAATCAAATTTAAATCTTATTTCAAAGTATTTTGAATTTCTTTTAAATTTTTTGTTCTGGAAAATCTAGAAGAAATACTGATTTGTCTTTGTTAGAAATATAGCTTGGTCCAATTTGTTAAATATTCTAACAAAGTGCAGATTGGATTTTAACCAATTTAAAACATGTCATCAAAATTCTAAAATTTATCTTAATCAGGAAAAATTACTAATGATGTTCCATAAATTATTTTTTTTAATTTTTTCAAAAAGATTCAAATGAGCTAGTTTTTCTCTTCTTTTTGTCGGTTGAATTTTGAATTTTTAAAGAGTCGAAATTGAAGATAAACTATGTTTCAAAATTTTATTTTAATTTTTTTCGTGTTTTCTCCTCTTTTAAACCGTTCAATTAAGTGGTTTTTTTCATCATTTATTCTCTACAAAAAACCTTACGTAAAAGGAAAAAAAAATGTACGACGGAATGACAGACAGAAATACCCATTTTTTTAATATATATACATTTATTTATTTAGCTATTCTTGTTTAAATCACACTTACGTGTAACTTACAAATGACAATATATTTATTTATTTAAGTGTGTATCAAACTGGTAGCCCTTCGCATTAATCAGTACCCAAGAAGTAGTTTTTGGTTTCAAAAAGGTTGGTGACCCCTGTACTAGGGCATCAAATCAGTGTCAGTTGAGTCGGTCCATAGGTTGCCTGTAGGGATTTTTAATGTCCAGCAGATGTCAGTATTTAGCGACACAGTATCAATACAGTTTTGCAATGTGTCGAAACGCTTCATGACGCCTCATCAACCCATCACTACCGTTAGCAAAGAAACATCCACAGATGAGCCGCAGGGTTCAAAGTTTGAAGAAAATGGAGCGGCGTATTGTACGGAAAAATAGGGTAAATTGTTTTGCCAGTTCAATACAATAAAATATTGATTTATAGATATCAGTTTAGGATAGCTACAAACCAGGGATGTCCAAACCTTTTCCAAACTATTGAAGTATGCGGGGGACACTTTGATACATTTTGTGCGTTAAAAGATGCTCAAACCAATCCAATGTAGGTCAATATATGCTAAACTAGCCTTGTGCTAAGACAAAGCACATTCATGTGTAATATAGAAGAACAGTTATCAATTAAAGCTCGCGTATTTGGCAGGTGCTAGTCCTAAGTGTCCCAATACTTTTGTCCAGTTTTAGTCCCAAGTGTCCCAATACTTTTGGCAAGTTGTAGTCCTAAGTGTCCCAATACTTTTGTCAAGTTGTAGTCCCAAGTGTCCCAATACTTTTGTCCAGTTTTCGGCCTAAGTGTCCCAATACTTTTGTCCAGTTTTCGGCCTAAGTGTCCGAAATACTTTTGTCCGGTGGTAGTCATAAGTGTCCCAATACTTTTGTCTAGTGTACCTACCTTGTCTGCATTGTGTGGGCACGTTGGTGCTTCCTGCTTTTAAGCAGCCATCTTAAAAAAAACAGCAGCGCAGCGGGTCTTTGAAGGGTCATAAAATCAAAACCGGAGCAGGTATTAAAACCCTGTTCTGTTATTTTATACACAAGGGTTCAATCTCTCTCCTGTGTTAGTTTGAAGGCGAAACGACAAACGCGCTCAGAGGAGTTCGTTTTTGAAGGAAGGTGACCGGTTTTTACAAAAAATTAGTTTTGAAGGGGGAATAGCAAACTTCCTGTTGATTTTTGCTGGGGGTTGTCAATTTATGAAATGTAGGTCTAAGTGAGACCTACATAGAGGTTTTTGTGTCATGTCTCTCCGACCTTCCCAGTGGGAGTTACAGGCAGTTTTGTCATTTCTTCCGAGGAGCAGTTTTTTTTGCGTTTTATTAAAAAATTGCAGTAGAGCGCAATTTTGAGATTTGGGGTTAGGTTTTTTTTTTAGATCGCAATGTTTGCCAGTCCTGATGTGTGTGTTCAGTTTGGTGAGTTTTGAAGCATGTTAAGGGGGTCAAATTACAGCTCAAAGAGGCAAAAGTGACTGTTTTTAGTACTTTTTTGTCTTGAAGGGGGAATAGCCAACTTCCTGTTGATTTTTGCCCGAGAATATACTATTATGATCTAGGTGTAAGTCAGACCTACATAAAGGTTTTTGTTTCATGTCTCTCCGACCTTCCTAGTGGGAGTTACAGGCAGTCTAGTTTTTTTTCCCCCAGGGGGCGCTAGAGCGCAATTTTGAGTTTTGAGGTTTGTGTTTTTTTAAAAAGGCAATTTTCGCAGGTCCTGATGTGTGGGTCAAATATGGTGAGTTTTGAAGCATGTTAAGTGGGTCAAATTACAGTTTAATGTGGCGGCGGAAGAATAAAGAATAAAGAATAAAACCTTAGAAATTCAATAGGTCCTTATGTCCCATTGCATAAGGACTCCCTGTGGGAGTCCTTATGCAATGGGCCATGCGGGCCCTAATAATGAATGTTGCTGTGGGCCAATGAAAAAGGAGCTGTGAGCCGCTTTGGACAGCCCTCTTGTAGACTGTTAAAAGTTGTGTCCATCCAGAAATAAAAGCACAAATACATGATGTTAAAAGTGTGTACATAGAGAAATATAACCACAAATACATGAAGTCTCTTTATTGAAATGTCCAAAGATGAATGTGAGAGTTCTTGAAGGAGAGCATTAGCGGTCCAGCTTGGGTTTCTTGGCTTGTGGTCCAGCATCTGGGACTGGAACACTCACACCGGGAATCTGAAAACAAATATACAATATGTTATTTCAGGAGCGTAAGAGTGGTATTAAGTAGTGTGAATGGACAAATATTCACACACATGTTCTACATAGATAGGTCTTTATTGTCATTGCACAAGTACAATGAAACTTTGTTTTCTGCACAAGATGAGACAAACAAACAGTGTACAGGGTTACAGAACAGGAACGCTGATGGGTCGCCATTTTAAGGCGCCCCGTAAAAGATAGGAAAAAGGTAAAACGCTGGGGAAGGATGAGTAAAAAAATACAATCTAGACTGGGCTCCTAAGGGGGCCCAGTCTGGAGTGGGGAAAACCCTCCATAGCAAAGCACATATATATATTACAACGTACATCTCCAGTAGAGATGCGCGGATAGGCAATTATTTCATCCGCAACCGCATCAGAAAGTCGTCAACCATCCGCCATCCACCCGATGCAACGTTTGATCAGAACCGCATCCGCCCGCACCCGCCCGTTGTTATATATCTAATATAGACGATGCAAGGCATTAGTGAGGTTATAAAGCTTTTGCCTGTTAAAGAAAGGAGACTGATCCAATGCAGCACAGACATTCGCCTGCCACGCTGTCACGACCCAGACGCACACCAGTGCGCAATCATATGGGAGCCGCGCTGAGCGCACCTCCAAGCGCGTCTCGCTGCCGGCGACGGCCGGGTATATGGGCCCGACGCTCCAGCGCCATCCATTTTCAGGGCTAGTTGATTCGGCAGGTGGGTTGTTACACACTCCTTAGCGGGTTCCGACTTCCATGGCCACCGTCCTAGCTGCTGTCTATATCAACCAGGGTGAGCCCCACCCCTTTCGTGAGCGCACTGCGCGCGGAGTGACTTCTGTTACGCGCCCCCGGCAACGGGGGTGGCGGGCAGGTAAGCTGCGCGGGCGGAGCGCGCGGAGTGACCCCTGTTACGAGCCCCCGGCCACAGGGGTGGCGGCAGGTAAGCTGCTTACCTGCTGCGCGTGACGCCGGCCGCGGCGAAGGCGGACGAGGCGGGGTGTCGGTGCGGTGGGCGCGGTGGTGACCCTGGACATGCGTCGGGCCCTTCTCGCGGATCACCTCAGCTACGGCTCCCGGTGGGGCCCTCTCGGGGGAAGGGGCCTCGATCGCGGACCCCGGCGAGGCGTCCCTTCTCCGCTCCGTAAAAGTGTCCATCTCTTTTTTTTTTTTTCTTCTGTTGTGGCATATGCTGCAGGTGCCTGCTCGTTTTTCGTATGTGGGTAACAACATTTAACTATGTATATATATTTACCAATTAGTTTAACTGCCACCCGCCTGAATCTATTTAAAATCTAATTTTTTTTTAATAATTTGAACCACCCGACCCGACCCGACCCGCGGATAAAATCGAATTTTTTTTCATTTCATCCGCCCGATCCGCGGACAATCCGCGGACTCCGCGGTTGTGCCCGCAAACCGCGCATCTCTAATCTCCAGATATCTAGCAACAGAGGGGAGGGAGTGCGGGGTCATGATGGTAGGCCGCATCACTAATTCCTCTATTTATTATTATTATTATTTTTAAATCACAAAAGTTTGGCGTGCTCCACAGCCCAAAGTTTTCCCTCAATAGGAACTGTTCAGTATCAAAATGTTCGGCGCGACCGGAAAACGCGTGCTCGCCAAAAAATAATGTTCAAAAATATCCCAGAATTCCCGGTTTTCCGGGACATTTTTCCCCATAGAAAATGAATTGGCCATTTTTGGAACTTGCACAATTACCACATTTCTCACCCGATTTGGAACTGTTCCACCATCCACACACCCCTCTTACTTGGGACAATCAAACTACCATTTTCCAAGTTCAAAACAATTCCAGGATTTTCCCAGAATTCTCGGTTTTCCAAAGCTCTATTTCCACCCCCTCCTGGAAAGTTTTCACAGTCCACATTTTTCAAATGTTTTTGACCATTTCAACTTCAAAACATTCCTCTTAGTTGAAACAACAAAATTATTTTTTTAATTTTCGTACAAATTCCTGGTTTTCCCAAAATTCCAGGAATTCTGAAATACCACTTCTAAATTTGAAGTGTTACTACGTCAACATTTGTCAACCGATTTGAAAAAATTCCCACACAGACCCAATCATATCATCTAAGACAACTGTGCTAGGGTCAATATTTTCAAAAATTCACGGTTTTCCTGTAATTTTCTCCCCATTAACCATTAATAGGAAATATACAATTGATTTCATATCCGACATTTCTCACCCAAATTGTTCCACCATCCACACACTCCACTCACTTTGGACAATCAAACTACCATTTTCCAAGTTCAAAACAATTCCAGGATTTCCCAGAATCCCCAGTTTTCCAAAGCCCTATTTTCACCTCCTCCTGGAAAGTTTTCACAGTCTACATTTTTCAACCGTTTTTGACCATTCCACCTTCAAAACATTCCTCTTAGTTGGGACAACAAAATTACCATTTTTGTAAAAATTCCTGGTTTTCCCAAAATTCCAGGAATTCCGAAATACCACTTCTAAATTCGAAGTGCAATTATGTCAACATTTTTCAACCGATTCGGAAAAATTCCCTCACAGACCCACTCATATCATCTAAAGCAGTGGTCCCCAACCACCGGGTCGCGCCCCGGTACCGGTCCGTGGATCGATTGGTACCGGGCCGCACAAGAAATAAAAAAAATTTAAAAAAAATAAAAAAAAAATTTTTAATTATATCAACATAAAAAACACAAGATACACTTACAATTAGTGCACCAACCCAAAAAACCTTCCTCTCTCACACAAAATGGTTGTATATTTCTGTTATTAATATTGTGGTTCCTACATTATATATCAATACAGTCTGCAGGGATACAGTCCGTAAGCACACATGATTGTATTTTTTTATGACAAAAAAAAAAAAGATAATAATAATAATAATACCATAAAAATGACCATTTTTCTTTTTGTACAAATTCCTGGTTTTCCCAAAATTCCAGGAATTCCGAAATACCACTTATTAATAACTAAGTGACACGAAATCATAATTTTCAATAGGGATGATGGCTTTTTGCCGATATCCGATATTGTCTAACTCTTTAATTACTGATACGAATATCAACCGATATATACAGTGGTGGAATTAACACATTATTATGCCTAATTTGGACAACCAGGTATGGTGAAGATAAGGTACTTTTAAAAAAAAAATAATAAAATAAAATAAGATAAATACATACCTGCCAACTACTCCGGTTTTCCCGTAATTAGTACGGTTTTCATCAACCTATTCCGGGTTACGGTTGCAGTGATAAAAAATACGGTTTTTCATTAATTAAAAAAAATAATTTTTTTTTAAGTTTTATTCACGAAATCGCGTAACAACAATGACAATGGACACTGCTTCCCGTAACTTCCTATCGAGCCATTCCGAATGCCATGCGCGAGGCTATTTATAGCACCGCTGCCAAGCACGAGGCACCAGTTGCCATTGTTTCCAAACGAGCGAACGATCATGGAATCAGCCGGAGAAAAATCGCAAACGAGTCTTAAACCGAAAAGAAAACTGCAGTCATTCCGTGAAGAATATTCAAAAGCCTATCCGGGAATAATTATCCCTTCCAAAAAGGGTGAAAACTACGCGAATTGCACCTTGTGCAGACAAGATTTTTCGATCGGACACGGAGGAATTAGCGATGTAAAAGACCACGTTGGGACAAAAAAACACAAGTCTAATGCCGTTGCTAAATTTGGATTTTAGCCACAAAAAGGTAATGACACCAATGTTATCTATTGGAATTGTTTAGTACTGTTATACTGTTAAAAGTGTTTATACTATTTATGCTTTCAAGTCCAAGTTGAAGAAATCTTGTTAAATGTTGACAGCATAACTACCAAAATACAGAAGTATGTCCTTAATATTTTTGCAGTGCTATTTCTGTTGAAAAGTTCAAATGATTACATTAGAGATGTGATGTGCCACTTTTCAAGTGTCTGATGGCTTCAATTCATTTTCATTAATTTTTCATATTTTGAATTCTTTTGAAAGGCTTACAAAAAAACTACATTTGAATTGTAATTCCATACTATTGACAGGACTATTAATTTTAATGAAGTTAGCTTACCATGTTTACAGTATGATAATTGTGATAGAAATGTGAATTTTAGGCACAGAATATTTTTTACAATTGAACAAGGCAGTAGATTATACAAGCTTGGACAGAAAGTTAATAATGACACCAATTCTTTTTTAATGGAATTGTTTAGTACTGTTTTACCATTTGTTTACTGTAAAAAGTGTTTATACTGTTTATACTTTCAAAGAAAAGAAAAGTGATGGTTTTAGCAACATTTTAACCTGTCTGAATGCAATCAATCATTTTGCGTCGTTCGCCCCCCTGAACCCCCCACCAGGACTTTGTCCTGGACCTACCGGGGCCTGCGGCCCCTGGACCCTGGCTACTAGGTTTTTCTGATTTCAAAAGTTGGCAGGTATGTAAATAAATTAAAAACATTTTCTTGAATAAAAAAGAAAGTAAAACAATATAAAAACAGTTACATAGAAACTAGTAATAATAATGAGTAAAATTAAGTGTTATAGGTTAGTACTATTAGTGGACCAGCAGCACGCACAATCATGTGTGCTTACGGACTGTATCCCTTGCAGATTGTATTGATATATATTGATATATAATGTAGGAACCACAATATTAATAACAGAAATAAAACCCTTTTGTGTGAATGAGTGTAAATGGGGGAGGAAGGTTTTTTTCGGTTGGTGCATTAATTGTAAGTGTATCTTGTGTTTTTTATGTTGATTTAATTTTTTTTTAAAAGATACCGATAATAAAAAAAAACACAATACCGATAATTTCCGATATTACATTTTAACGCATTTATTGGCCGATATTATCAGACATCTCTAATTTTCAACCAATTTGAAAAATTCCCACACAGACCCATTCATATCACCTAGCGCAGGGGTCGGCAACACAAAATGTTGAAAGAGCCATATTGGACCAAAAATACAAAAAACAAATCTGTCTGGAGCCGTCATGAGATATACATTGAATTAATATGACTTAAAGGAAACTAAATGAGCTCAAATATAGCTACAAATGAGGAATAATGATGCAATATGTACATATAGCTAGCCTAAATAGCATGTTAGCATCGATTAGCTTGCAGTCATGCAGTGACCAAATATGTCTGATTAGCACTCCACACAAGTCAATAACATCAACAAAACTCACCTTTCATGCACAACCTTAAAAGTTTGGTGGACAAAATGAGACAGAAAAAGAAGTGGCATAAAACACGTCCTAGAAAGTTATACATGTAAACAAACTGGTGAGTTCAAGGACCGCTAAAATTAGTAGGACAAAACAGCGCTCGCCAAATACTCGAATCAGTGAAGCATGTTTAATATAAACAGTGTGCTTTGTAACAATTAGGGAGGTTTGTGTCATGTTTGTCCTCCTACAGAAACCATATTAAGACAAAAAATAGATTGTTTTCCCCTCATCTTTTTCCATTTTTCATACATTTCTGAAAAAGCTCCAGAGAGCCACTAGGGCGGCGCTAAAGAGCCGCATGCGGCTCCGGAGCCGCGGGTTGCCGACCCCTGATCTAAGACAACTGTGCTGGGGGCAATATTTTCAAAAATTCCCAGTTTTCCTGTAATTTTCTCCATGAATGGGAAATATACAATGGACTGCATATCCCACATCCCTCATCCGCTTTGAACCGTTCCAACATCCACACACACACTCATCCTGGACATTCAAGCCAGCATGTGTCTCGCTGCCCAAAATTCCCTGATTACCAGGAATTCCCCTCATTGACAATGAATGGGAAATAAACAATGGACTCCACATCCCATCTAAGTGTTCCAACATCCACACACTCCACGTCCTAGCAGAATTGCACCTTGAAGTATTGCAAGTGTGTTCTTACCACAGGCTCAGTGAGAGCCATGCGTATCTTCTGGTGTTGAATGTTGGAGTCGTCCAGGCTGATGGTGACTTTCACTCGGTCAAAAATATGGAAGGTGTGCTGCTCCACAGTCAGAGATGCAGCCTTCACGCAAAAAAAACAATGAATATTTGGTTGATCATCATGACATTTCAGCTTCATTACCTCGGCATCAAACACCAGGCTTGGGCCTCTCTTGTCTTTGCCGTCGAAGAAGACCGTGCCCTCCAGGCCGAACTTTGGGATGAGGACAATGATGGCGTTCTTCCTCAGCATGAGGACGAAGCCGTCCTCGCTCAGAATGCCTCTGGTCTTGAAGAACAACTGCCAAGATAGTGGAATAAACACATGATCTGCTATGGGAGTCAACAAGATCAGATCAAAGTCTATCCTATGATCATGTCACCAAAGTTCAATTGTGTGACTCTTTCACAGCACAATCCTTAAAAGAGAGTACCGTATTTTCCGCACTATTAGCCGCACCTAAAAACCACAAATTTACTCAAAAGCTGTCAGTGCGGCTTATAACCCGGTGCGCTTTATATATGGATTAATATTAAGATTCATTTTCATAAAGTTTCGGTCTCGCAACTACGGTAAACAGCCGCCATCTTTTTTCCCCGTAGAAGAGGAAGTGCTTCTTCTTCTACGCAAGCAACCGCCAAGGTAAGCACCCGCCCCCATAGAACAGGAAGCGCTTCTTCTTCTACTGTAAGCAACCACCCGCCCGCGTAGAAGAAGAAGAAGCGCGCGGATATTACGTTTCATTTCCTTTGTGTGTTTACATCTGTAAAGACCACAGAATGGCTCCTACTAAGCGACAGGTTTCCGGTTCATGAAAAGACGCAATCTCTCCATCCGCACACGGACTACTATTTCACAGCAACTGCCTAAAGACTTTCAAGAAAAGCTGGCTACTTTCCGTGCATATTGTAAAAACAAGATAGCTGAAAAAAAGATCCGGCCAGAGAACATTATCAACATGGACGAGGTTCCACTGACTTTTGATATTCCTGTGAACCGCACTGTGGATACAACGGGAGCACGTACGGTGAATATTCGCACCACAGGGAATGAGAAGTCATCCTTCACTGTGGTTCTAGCTTGCCATGCTAATGGCCAGAAACTTCCACCCATGGTGATATTCAAAAGGAAGACCTTGCCAAAAGAGACCTTTCCAGCCGGCGTCATCATAAAAGCTAACTCGAAGGGATGGATGGATGAAGAAAAGATGAGCGAGTGGTTAAGGTAAGTTTACGCGAAGAGGCCGGGTGGCTTTTTTCACGCAGCTCCGTCCATGTTGATATACGACTCCATGCGCACCCACATCACGCTGGTTTTTAATATATTATTAAAGTTTGACTGACCTATCTGACTGTTTTTTTGACATTCCTTTAGCGCAGTTAGATGCGGCTTATAACACGGGGCGGCTTATAGGTGGACAAAGTTTTGAAATATGCCGTTCATTGAAGGCGCGGCTTATAACCCAGGGCGCCTTATGGTGCGGAAAATACGGTACTCTTGCCACATAGAGGATCTTTGAACCGTACTTCCTTAAAACAGCAAAGAACTTCTGTCATAAAGAGCAGTGGTTGTCAAACTTATTCCCCAACTTCCGTCTCAGAAACAACTTTGCTCTCCAAGTACCTTAAAAAAAAAGCTCCTTGAATTGAAAGGTCCTTGAATTTCAAGGATCTTTGACTAGAGATATTTTTTAAAACAAGAGCTTTCATGTCAGAAGGATCTTTGATTAGCATAAACAATTCAAATATATTGTGTTTGAATTCATGACTATATTAGCTTTTTAAAAAATACTTAAATAGCGCCGACCTATCCTCTTTACGGCCACTCGGAGGCATATTTGGATGGCAGACCTGGGCCGGACATTCCCAAATAGATTTTTTCAGATCTTTAAGATGGAAAGTGTAGCTGCCATTATGATGTGTAGTGATGTTTTTAAATGATTGCAACCATTGAAATACACTAAGTATTTCAATGGTTGGAATCTGCGCTTTGCATGATATACTAGTTACCTGAGATGCGCGGTTTGCGGACACAACCGCGGAGTCCGCGGATAAACCGCGGGTCGGGCGGGTAAAAATAGATTTTAAATAGATGCGGGCGGGTTGCGGTTGAACCAATTCGGAAATATATATACACAGAGGTGGGTAGAGTAGCCAGAAATTGTACTCAAGTAAGAGTACTGTTACTTTAGAGATTTATTACTCAAGTAAAAGTAAGGAGTAGTCACCCAAATATTTACTTGAGTAAAAGTAAAAAGTATGTTGTGAAAAAACTACTCAAGTACTGAGTAACTGATGAGTAACACACACACATATAATATATATATATACCGGTATATATATATATATATATATATATATATATATATATATATATATATATATATATATATGCACATATATATATATATACAGTATATAATTTATATTTATTTATTTTTGCCATTTTTGTTTACATGTTAAAGGTGTTTTAATGAATATACATGCATGTTTAACACATATAGATTCCTTTCTTTCATGAAGACAAGAATATAAGTTGGTGTATTACCTGATTCTGATGACTTGCATTGATTGTAATCAGACAGTAGTGATGATAACGTCCACGTTTTCAAATGGAGGAGAAAAAAAGTTCCTCCTTTCTGTCTAATACCACATGAAAGTGGTTGGTTTTTGGCTTCTTATTTGTCCAGCTTCCATATTCGTTTTTATACACTTTACAAGAAATACATTGGCGGCAAACTCCGTAGCTTGCTAGCTTGTTTGCGCTGGCTTTCGGAGACTCTTGTTTTGAAAGCGCATGCGCGATGGAGCGGCACTTTTATTGTGAAGACAGGAACTGTGCAGTCAGTCTTTAGGCTTTTGACGGGATGTACGGTTGAAATAAAAAAAAATCTTTTTTCCTTCACACTTTTGATTGATTGATTGGAACTTTTATTAGTAGATTGCACAGTACAGTACATATTCCGTACAATTGACCACTAAATGGTAACACCCCAATAAGTTTTTCCACTTGTTTAAGTCAGGTCATGTGACCACCTGGCTCTGTTTGATTGGTCCAACGTCACCAGTGACTGCATCTGATTGGTGGAACGGAGTGAACGTCACCAGTGACTGTATTTGTTGAAACGCAGGCACTATGAAGGTCTGTCTGACAGACCAAAACAAACAAAGCATGCATTAACAGATCGATAAAAATTAGTAGCGAGTAGCGAGCTGAATGTAGATAAAAGTAGCGGAGTAAAAGTAGCATTTCTTCTCTATAAATATACTTAAGTAAAAGTAAAAGTATGTTGCATTAAAACTACTCTTAGAAGTACAATTTATCCCAAAAGTTACTCAAGTAGATGTAACGGAGTAAATGTAGCGCGTTACTACCCACCTCTGTATATACATAGTTAAATGTTGTTACCCACATACGAAAAACGAGCAGCACTCTTTGAAACAGTCAATTGTTCATCAGGCACCGCGTCCCAGCAACAAGTGGCGCAAGTGAGCGCTCCTTCAGCGTAGCAGGGCGCATTTTAGAGGCCAGGCGCTCTCGCATGAATCCTGGCACTGTAGATGCCATTTTATTCCTGCATAGTAGTGATGGGTTGATGAGGCGTCATGAAGCGTTTCGACACATTGCAAAACTGTATTGATACTGTGTCGATACTGTGTCACTAAATACTGACATCTGCTGGACATTAAAAATCCCTACAGGCAACCTATGGACCGACTCAACTGACACTGATTTGATGCCCTAGTACAGGGGTCACCAACCTTTTTGAAACCAAAAACTACTTCTTGGGTACTGATTAATGCGAAGGGCTACCAGTTTGATACACACTTAAATAAATAAATATATTGTCATTTGTAAGTTACACGTAAGTGTGATTTAAACAAGAATAGCTAAATAAATAAATGTATATATATTAAAAAAATGGGTATTTCTGTCTGTCATTCCGTCGTACATTTTTTTTTCCTTTTACGGAACGTTTTTTGTAGAGAATAAATGATGAAAAAAAATACACTTAATTGAACGATTTAAAAGAGGAGAAAACACGAAAAAAAATAAAAATAAAAATTTAAAATTCAAAATTCAACCGACAAAAAGAAGAGAAAAACTAGCTAATTTAAATCTTTTTGAAAAAATTAAAAAAAAGAATTTATGGAACATCATTAGTAATTTTTCCTGATTAAGATACATTTTAGAATTTTGATGACATGTTTTAAATTGGTTAAAATCCAATCTGCACTTTGTTAGAATATTTAACAAATTGGACCAAGCTATATTTCTAACAAAGACAAATCAGTATTTCTTCTAGATTTTCCAGAACAAAAATTTTAAAAGAAATTCAAAATACTTTGAAATAAGATTTAAATTTGATTCTACAGATTTTCTAGATTTGCCAGAATAATTTTTTTGAATTTTAATCATAGTAAGTTTGAAGACATATTTCACAAATATTCTTCGTCGAAAAACCAGAAGCTAAAATATTTATTATACTTTACAATAAAAAAATACTTGAACATTGATTTAAATTGTCAGGAAAGAAGAGGAAGAAATTTAAAAGGTAAAAAGGTATATTTGTTTAAAAATCCTAAAATCATTTTTAAGGTTGTATTTTTTTCTCTAAAATTGTATTTCTAAAAGTAATAAGAAGCAAAGTAAAAAAATAAATGAATTTATTTAAACAAGTGAAGACCCATCCATCCATCCATTTTCTACCGCTTATTCCAAGTGAAGACCAAGTCTTTAAAATATTTTCTTGGATTTTCAAATTCTATTTGAGTTTTGTCTCTTTTAGAATTAAAAATGTCGAGCAAAGCGAGACCAGCTTGCTAGTAAATAAATGAAATTTAAAAAATAGAGGCAGCTCACTGGTAAGTGCTGCTCTTTGAGCTATTTTTAGAACAGGCCAGCGGGCGACTGATCTGGTCCTTACGGGCGACCTGGTGACCGCGGGCACCGCGTTGGTGACCCCTGCCCTAGTATATACAATAATATAAACCAAGTCATTGTATTTCATTTAGGATTATTTCATATCTTCATTTAAATAAAAATATATTTGTATCTTTTTTAGATACAGTCAATAAATAATGTGAACATGTATCATAACATGGAAATCTAAGAGAACGTGTTGTGGATGATTGTGGACTGGGAATTTTAGTCATTTTATTTTTTTACACATTTTTATATCTATGAGCTCGACGCATGCGCCGATGCATCGGTGTTGCCGGACCCATCACTACTGCATAGTGCTAACAAAAAAAAAGTAAGTAGACATACGGTTGGATATGTTAAAGGAATTAGTCTACGTTACCTATAGGCTATACCAAATAAGCCCATGTCTAACCTATATTGAGTTCGGTCAGCTAAATAATTTTGATGGTTACGTGTTGTTTGGGCGCACTACAATGCAAAGGAATTAAGGCAATTGCGTTGTTTATTGTGGTTTTTTTCTATTGGAGATATACTACTATGTGTGAATAATTATTTGGCCTCGCTTTCAAGTGAAGCGCATCTCCGATTGGCGACAATGTAAGGATATTTAGCCTGCTTTGTTTGTCGCGACCGTCTATTTTCATTATAATTCAAGTTTGATGATAAAGTGCAGTCTGATGGCTTTGATTTCCCCCCCTTCAGCTTTTTGCCTTGGCCAATAAGTTGCAGGTAATTTATTATTATTTATTAGGGCCCGCATGGCCCATTGTATAAGGACTCCCAAAGGGAGTCCTTATACAATGGGACATAAGGACCTATTGAATTTGTAAGGTTTTATTATTAGGGCCCGCATGGCCCATTGCAAAAGGACTCCCTAACTAGGAAAAAAAAAAAACTAGACTGCCTGTAACTCCCACTAGGAAGGTCGGAGAGACATGAAACAAAAACCTCTATGTAGGTCTGACTCAGATCTAGATTTCATAATGGTACATTCTCGGGCTAAAATCAACAGGAAGTTGGCAATTCCCCCTTCAAGACAAAGAAGTACTAAAAACAGTCACTTTTGCCTCTTTGAGCTGTAATTTGACCCCCTTAACATGCTTCAAAACTCACCAAACTGAACACACACATCAGGACTGGCAAACATTGCGATCTAAAAAAAAAACCTAACTCCAAATCTCAAAATTGCGCTCTACTGCAATTTTTTAATAAGACGCAAAAAAAACTGCTCCTCGGAAGAAAAAAATGACAAAACTGCCTGTAACTCCCACTGGGAAGGTCGGAGAGACATGAAACAAAAACCTCTATGTAGGTCTCACTTAGACCTACATTTCATAAATTGACAACCCCCAGCAAAAATCAACAGGAAGTTTGCTATTCCCCCTTCAAAACAAATTTTTTGTAAAAACCGGTCACCTTCCTTCAAAAACGAACTCCTCTGAGCGCGTTTGTCGTTTCGCCTTCAAACTAACACAGGAGAGAGATTGAACCCTTGTGATTACAATGACAGAAGCGCTTTTTTTCTAACTGCTCCGGTTTTGATTTTATGACCCTTCAAAGACCCGCTGCACTGATGCTGCTGCGCTGCTGTTTTTTTAAGATGGCTGCTTAAAAGCAGGAAGCACCAACGTGCCCACACAATGCAGACAAGGTAGGTACACTAGACAAAAGTCTTGGGACACTTCAGACTAAAAGTAGACAAAAGTCTTGGGACACTTCAGACTAAAAGTAGACAAAAGTATTGGGACACTTATGACTATCACTGGACAAAAGTATTGGGACAGTTAGGACTAGCACCTGCCAAATACGCGGGCCCGACCAATGCTGCTTGCAGCTTTAATTTAATTTATTTTTGTTTAAATAGGGATGACATACATATGTTATTGTCTAATTTAAGTTTGTGCGTGTGATTGACAGCCTAAGGCTTATGAGGCACATTTTTTATTTATTTTTTTATTTCAACTTAAAAAGGTATGAGCCTATGCCTAGAACATAGGCTATGTGTTTATCTTTATTTTCCTGCCTGTCGTTGACAATGGAGTGTCTGATATTTTGTCATGGCTGCAGATCAATCAATAAAGGTTCATCTTTGTCGCGAAATTGTTCACTGCTTCACTGTGCACCCCGCCCTCGTCCCTATTTGAGCATTATAACGTTAACAAGTTAATATTCATTGATATAAATTCAGAACATTTTTTTTACCTGACGAAAATATAGGCCTAGTCTTTCTAAAACATTTTTTTAACTTCTTAAAAGCCTCGTTCTGCTTTCTGCAACTGCGCACACAAAGTGTGAGGAACACACTCCTGATCTGAGGGCATTGGCAACAATAGTCAACACTTTCTTAATGGAAATGACAATAATATTATAATAACGATAAATAATATTATCACGCATTAATATCTCTTAGCCACGAATGCGTGGCCAAGAGATGCGTGGCACGCATTGAATGTCTCTGCTACATTGGATCGTGACAGTGACAGTATGTGACGTGTGTCGTGACAGTATGTGACGTATGACGTGACAGTATGTGACGTGTGACGTGACAGTATGTGACGTATGACGTGACAGTATGTGACGTATGACGTGACAGTATGTGATGTGTGACGTGACAGTATGTGACGTATGACGTGACAGTATGTGACGTGTGACGTGACAGTATGTGACGTGTGACGTGACAGTATGTGACGTATGACGTGACAGTATGTGACGTATGACGTGACAGTATGTGACGTATGACGTGACAGTATGTGACGTATGACGTGACAGTATGTGACGTGTGTCGTGACAGTACCGTATTTTCCGCACTATAAGGCGCACCTAAAAACCACACATTTTCTCAAAAGCTGACAGTGCGCCTTATAACCCGGTGCGCTTTATATATGGATAAATATTAAGATTCATTTTCATAAAGTTTCGGTCTCGCAACTTCGGTAAACAGCCGCCATCTTTTTTCCCGGTAGAACAGGAAGCGCTTCTTCTTCTACGCAAGCAACCGCCAAGGTAAGCACCCGCCCCCATAGAACAGGAAGCGCTTCTTCTTCTACTGTAAGCAACCACCCGCCCGCGTAGAAGAAGAAAAAGCGCGCGGATATCACCGTACGTTTCATTTCCTTTGTGTGTTTACATCTGTAAAGACCACAAAATGGCTCCTACTAAGCGTCAGGGATCCGGTTCATGAAAAGACGCAATCTCTCCATCCGCACACGGATTACTATTTCACAGCAACTGATATTCCTGTGAACCGCACTGTGGATACAACGGGAGCACGTACGGTGAATATTCGCACCACAGGGAATGAGAAGTCATCCTTCACTGTGGTTCTAGCTTGCCATGCTAATGACCAGAAACTTCCACCCATGGTGATATTCAAAAGGAAGACCTTGCCAAAAGAGACCTTTCCAGCCGGCGTCATCATAAAAGCTAACTCGAAGGGATGGATGAAGAAAAGATGAGCGAGTGGTTAAGGTAAGTTTAAGTTTACGCGAAGAGGCCGGGTGGCTTTTTTCACGCAGCTCTGTCCATGTTGATATACGTATGTTTGTGATTGCACATTTGCGTACATTTTGGGAGTGAACAGAGTTGTTAGAACGCTGGTTTTTAATATATTATTAAAGTTTGACTGACCTATCTGACTGTTTTTTTGACATTCCTTTAGCGCAGTTAGATGCGGCTTACAACACGGGGCGGCTTATAGGTGGACAAAGTTTTGAAATATGCCGTTCATTGAAGGCGCGGCTTATAACCCAGGGCGCCTTATGGTGCGGAAAATACGGTATGTGACGTATGACGTGACAGTATGTGACGTATGACGTGACAGTATGTGACGTATGACGTGACAGTATGTGACGTATGACGTGACAGTATGTGACGTATGACGTGACAGTATGTGACGTGTGTAAGAAGGTGCGCTTGCTGTCTGTGAGAGGGAGACACAGGAAAGAGTGAGAAGAGCCTGTCGTGTAATGCCAGCAGCTAAAAGCAACTGCGTGAGAATCCACAGACCTGTGGATGTGTTGAAGGTGTGCTGGAAAATGCGGAACGGAAATTAGGGAGCAGCAGAAAAGTGGAATGTATTATTTAAATCGGTGCGCTGGAAAACACGGACCGGAGTTTTTTTTAAACTGGATCTGGATCGGCATTTTCCCATGCCTTGCCGATACGCAATTTTTGGCAAATATCGGCAGCCGATCCGATCCAAATATCGGATCGGGACATCCCTAGTATGGGTGTCTCATTCAGTAAAAATTGTTTTAATTCCATTCTGTTTTTAGGGCTGCCTGTCATAAAATGGTTAGCATTCAATCAGACATTGTTATGAGGTTTTGTATCAGTGCTCCTAAAAATCAGATATACCGAACCCTGGACACATTTCTTTCCTCTTAATTTGGCCCACGGAGTCTAAATAATTGCCCAGGCCTGCTCTACGGTATGTTGTGATATCCTAGCATCACCTGATGCTCACCTGTGTGTGGAAGGCCACGGACGCCCTCTGAGCATACTGGGACATCTTGTGTCTGTAGTTGAGATTGTTGCACAGGGCCGACTGTTTATGCTTGTCGGTCAAATCCGGGTAGGTGCAATCGGCGCCGATGGCCACGGCCAGCAGGCGGTGTACGATAATATCAGCATACCTGCACGGGAGGAGAGAAATGTGGAAGGCTGGGAGAGGGGGAGCTAAGAAAATGTTGCGTGCGGTCACAGTGTCAGCGTTCAAACCTCCTGATGGGCGAGGTGAAGTGTGTGTAGATCGGCGACGCCAGACCGTAGTGGTGAAAGTCCCGGTCCATGCCCGAGGAGAAGTAGACCGCCTGCATCATGCAGCGAGTGGCCAGGATGCGCAGGAGCGTGTTGAAGTACGGGAAGTCGTCCACTTTGGCTAATTCCAGCGAGTCGGCCAGCGCCTTGGCTGAGTCCGTATGGATGTGCACCGCCTGACATCAAACAAGCAACTCTCAACCTCACACTGAAATAGTCTTACTCAGCACACCATTGAGACTACTAAGTATTAGAAATAAGTAATATAGTGAAGTCAATCAATCAAACGTTGCTAATAAAGCACTTTTCATGCACAGGCGAGTTGCAACACATGCAGCATTATTGACAATAACGAGGGACTGAAAACCGAGGAAAAACATCTTTGAGGCATCCACACTGAAATTAACATCATCTAAAAAAAACATTATAAAATATTTATAATAACATTAATTAATAAATCCAATTGTGAGAATAATGGCAGCAATAAATACAATGGAAAATACAATTCATTTAAAATCAACAATACATAAAGATCCATCCATCCATCTTCTTCCGCTTATCCGAGGTCGGGTCGCGGGGGCAGCAGCTTAAGCAGGGAAGCCCAGACTTCCCTCTCCCCAGCCACTTCGTCCAGCTCCTCCCCGGGGGATCCCGAGGCGTTCCCAGGCCAGCCGGGAGAGATAGTCTTCCCAGCGTGTCCTGGGTCTTCCCCGCGGCCTCCTACCGGTCGGACGTGCCCGCCCGAAACACCTTCCTAGGGAGGCGCTCGGGTGGCATCCTGACCAGATGCCCGAACCACCTCATCTGGCTCCTCTCCATGTGGAGGAGCAGCGGCTTTACTTTGAGCTCCCCCCGGATGGCAGAGCTTCTCACCCTATCTCTAAGGGAGAGACCCGCCACTCGGCGGAGGAAACTCATTTCGGCCGCTTGTACCCGTGATCTTGTCCTTTCGGTCATGACCCAAAGCTCATGACCATAGGTGAGGATGGGAACGTAGATCGACCGATAAATCGAGAGCTTTGCTTTCCGGCTCAGCTCCTTCTTCACCACAACGGATCGATACAGCGTCCGCATTACTGAAGACGCCGCACCGATCCGCCTGTCGATCTCACCATCCACTCTTCCCCCACTCGTGAACAAGACTCCGAGGTACTTGAACTCCTCCACTTGGGGCAAGATCTCCTCCCCAACCCGGAGATGGCACTCCACCCTTTTCCGGGAGAGAACCATGGACTCGGACTTGGAGGTGCTGATTCCCATCCCAGTCGCTTCACACTCGGCTGCGAACCGATCCAGCGAGAGCTGAAGATCTTGGCCGGAGGAAGCCATCAGGACCACATCATCTGCAAATAGCAGAGACCTAATCCTGCAGCCACCAAACCAGATCCCCTCAACGCCCTGACTGCGCCTAGAAATTCTGTCCATAAAGGTTATGAACAGAATCGGTGACAAAGGGCAGCCTTGGCGGAGTCCAACCCTCACTGGAAACGTGTCCGACTTACTGCCGGCAATGCGGACTAAGCTCTGACACTGATTATACAGGGAGCGGACTGCCACAATAAGACAATCCGTTACCCCATACTCTCTGAGCACTCCCCACAGGACTTCCCGGGGTACACGGTCGAATGCCTTCTCCAAGTCCACAAAGCACATGTAGACTGGTTGGGCAAACTCCCATGCACCCTCAAGGACCCTGCCGAGAGTATAGAGCTGGTCCACAGTTCCACGACCAGGACGAAAACCACACTGTTCCTCCTGAATCCGAGGTTCGACCATCCGGCGTAGCCTCCTCTCCAGTACACCTGAATAGACCTTACTGGGAAGGCTGAGGAGTGTGATCCCACGATAGTTGGAACACACCCTCCGGTTCCCCTTCTTAAAGAGAGGAACCACCACCCCGGTCTGCCAATCCAGAGGTACCGCCCCCGATGTCCACGCGATGTTGCAGAGAAATTAATCTTTATGTAGACCTCCTCAATCCTACATAAAGATTCATTTAAAAAATAAAATTTAAAAAAGCATATGTATTTTAAATACATTTAAGTAAAATGATTAACTATTGCTGGGTGGCATTTGAAGTCACGTCTAATTTTTTTCAAGCAGCTTGAGCGTAGCATTGAAACAAGCGAGTGTAGAGACTGAGCAGAAAAAAATGTTTTTGGATCATCTATTATTCATTCAAATAGAGCGATAAAGAGAGTCCTGAAAGAAGTGGATCATAAAGGTAATAAAGTCAGGAGAAAAACGGCTCTTAAAAATATCACATTCGTGATCTTGTGGAATACAATCGCACCATGCTCGTGTCTGCAGTGATCACTTTGTAAAATGTTTGTTTGAACATTTGATATGAGAAACTTTGTTTTTCGCTAGTATATTAGCAGTGTTTGAGAGCAGAACTAAACTTAAAGAAAGGACAAGAGATCGCATTAGTTGGTTCTTTTGTGGTTGCTATGCCTAAATATAAGTAGAAGACCTGCTTGTGCAAATAAACTAACATCATGTTAAGTCAAAGTAATAAATATTGTGATTGTTGGTACAATCCACCGTATTTTCTTTGTCCGTTTTCACAACAGAAACTAAAAGCTTTGTTGTTGTTGTTGTGCAGGAAAGACGAGTGCCACATTATAGCATCTTTGGTGATATTTGCTAGCATCAATAAAATATTCTTAATAGTATAGATCAGGGGTCGGCAACCCAAAATGTTGAAAGAGCCTTATTGGACCAAAAATACAAAAACAAATCTGTCTGGAAATGCAAAAAATTAAAAGTCATATTACATACAGATAATGTGTCATGAGATATAATTTGAATTAATATGACTTAAAGGAAACTAAATAACCTCAAATATAGCTACAAATGAGGCATAATGACGCAATATCTAGCCTAAATAGCATGTTAGCATCGATTAGCTCGCAGTCATGCAGTGACCAAATATGTCTGATTAGCACTCCACACAAGTCAATAACATCAACAAAACTCACCGTCGTGGATTCATGCACAACGTTAAAAGTTTGGTGGACAACATGAGACAGAAAAAGAAGTGGCATAAAACACGTCCTAGAAAGTCGCAGAAAGATATACATGTAAACAAACTAAGGTGAGTTCAAGGACCGCCAAAATTAGTAGGACAAAACGGCGCTCGCCAAATACTCGAATCAGTGAAGCATGTTTAATATAAACAGTATGCTTTATAACAATTAGGGAGGTTTGTGTCATGTTTGTCCTTCTACAGAAACCATATTAAAACAAAAAAAAAATTTTTTCCTCCTCAACTTTTTCCATTTTTCATAAATTTGTGAAAAAGCTCCAGAGAGCCACTAGGGCGGCGCTAAAGAGCCGCATGCGGCTCTAGAGCCGCGGGTTGCCGACCCCTGGTATAGATGAATAAATCTCAACAGCATACAGGTAAAAGCCAGTAAATTAGAATATTTTGAAAAACTTGATTTATTTCAGTAATTGCATTCAAAAGGTGTAACTTGTACATTATATTTATTCATTGCACACAGACTGATGCATTCAAATGTTTATTTCATTTAATTTTGATGATTTGAAGTGGCAACAAATGAAAATCCAAAATTCCGTGTGTCACAAAATTAGAATATTACTTAAGGCTAATACAAAAAAGGGATTTTTAGAAATGTTGGCCAACTGAAAAGTATGAAAATGAAAAATATGAGCATGTACAATACTCAATACTTGGTTGGAGCTCCTTTTGCCTCAATTACTGCGTTAATGCGGCGTGGCATGGAGTCGATGAGTTTCTGGCACTGCTCAGGTGTTATGAGAGCCCAGGTTGCTCTGATAGTGGCCTTCAACTCTTCTGCGTTTTTGGGTCTGGCATTCTGCATCTTCCTTTTCACAATACCCCACAGATTTTCTATGGGGCTAAGGTCAGGGGAGTTGGCGGGCCAATTTAGAACAGAAATACCATGGTCCGTAAACCAGGCACGGGTAGATTTTGCGCTGTGTGCAGGCGCCAAGTCCTGTTGGAACTTGAAATCTCCATCTCCATAGAGCAGGTCAGCAGCAGGAAGCATGAAGTGCTCTAAAACTTGCTGGTAGACGGCTGCGTTGACCCTGGATCTCAGGAAACAGAGTGGACCGACACCAGCAGATGACATGGCACTCCAAATCATCACTGATGGTGGAAACTTTACACTAGACTTCAGGCAACGTGGATCCTGTGCCTCTCCTGTCTTCCTCCAGACTCTGGGACCTCGATTTCCAAAGGAAATGCAAAATTTGCTTTCGTCAGAAAACATGACTTTGGACCACTCAGCAGCAGTCCAGCTGGTGTCGGTCCACTCTGTTTCCTGAGATCCAGGGTCAACGCAGCCGTCTACCAGCAAGTTTTAGAGCACTTCATGCTTCCTGCTGCTGACCTGCTCTATGGAGATGGAGATTTCAAGTTCCAACAGGACTTGGCGCCTGCACACAGCGCAAAATCTACCCGTGCCTGGTTTACGGACCATGGTATTTCTGTTCTAAATTGGCCCGCCAACTCCCCTGACCTTAGCCCCATAGAAAATCTGTGGGGTATTGTGAAAAGGAAGATGCAGAATGCCAGACCCAAAAACGCAGAAGAGTTGAAGGCCACTATCAGAGCAACCTGGGCTCTCATAACACCTGAGCAGTGCCAGAAACTCATCGACTCCATGCCACGCCGCATTAACGCAGTAATTGAGGCAAAAGGAGCTCCAACCAAGTATTGAGTATTGTACATGCTCATATTTTTCATTTTCATACTTTTCAGTTGGCCAACATTTCTAAAAATCCCTTTTTTGTATTAGCCTTAAATAATATTCTAATTTTGTGACACACGGAATTTTGGATTTTCATTTGTTGCCACTTCAAATCATCAAAATTAAATGAAATAAACATTTGAATGCATCAGTCTGTGTGCAATGAATAAATATAATGTACAAGTTACACCTTTTGAATGCAATTACTGAAATAAATCAAGTTTTTCAAAATATTCTAATTTACTGGCTTTTACCTGTATATAGCTGCCACATTGTTTACCTTGGACTTGGCAGCTTTGAGGAGGATGTCATAGTTGGACGGCGGTGGTGCTGGATGCTTCCTCAGCAAGGCGCAATCTGCGAACTCGTCGTAGATCTTCTGGGCGACTGAAATGTTGGCCAGCAACATGAACTCTTCCACCATGGAGTTGGTCTCCCTGACAACCCAGAGATGCCCTCATTTATACATGGGCAAGAAGAAAGATTTTTTACATGTCTTCTTACATGAGCTCTTTGGTCTGGAGCTCAATGGGGTCGTGGGTTTCACTGTCCATGTGGAAGCGGACCTCCAGGGAGGACAGCGTCAGCGCCCTGAAGAACACACAGTCGGCTGTTAGTCCGTTTGTGTGCGCCAACAGTCGCCACCTCACCCTTTCTCTATCCTCCCTTTTTTGAGGATTTTGGCGAGCTTGTTGAGGCCGCGCAGACTCTTGGTGACGTCGTCGTTCTTGCTGGTGTCGTCGATCCTCATCTGAGCCTCCGCGTAGGTCAGAGACGCCTGCCATCAACCAGAATGTCACAAAGAATTGTTGTGTAAGACGTACAAACACATTGTCGCTTATACACAACCCTGTGGCGGATAAAAAAAGCACAAATTGTGACTTGCCTTCCGCTGAGTTCACCTGGGATAGGCTCCAGCCAAACCACCACTCCGCAACCCAGAGAGGGACAAGCAGTAGAAAATGGATGGATGGATGTTTTACTCATTTTTGTTTTATAGGTTAAAGTGTTTTTTAGATAGAGTTCCAAAGTTAATGTTGCTGATCAATTTGAATTCCTCATTGAGTTTATTTAATTGTATTTTTCAGTATCAAATAGTTGAAGTCGGTCCAAAAATTATTTATAGTTAAAATGAGGATTTTTTTTTTATTTCAGGCAAATTGATGTACCGTATTTTCCGCACTATAAGGCGCACCTAAAAACCACACATTTTCTCAAAAGCTGACAGTGCGCCTTATAACCCGGTGCGCTTTATATATGGATAAATATTAAGATTCATTTTCATAAAGTTTCGGTCTCGCAACTTTGGTAAACAGCCGCCATCTATTTTCCCGGTAGAACAGGAAGCGCTTCTTCTTCTACTGTAAGCAACCACCCGCCCGCGTAGAAGAAGAAAAAGCGCGCGGATATTACCGTTTCATTTCCTTTGTGTGTTTACATCTGTAAAGACCACAAAATGGCTCCTACTAAGCGACAGGTATCCGGTTCATGAAAAGACGCAATCTCTCCATCCGCACACGGATTACTATTTCACAGCAACTGATATTCCTGTGAACCGCACTGTGGATACAACGGGAGCACGTACGGTGATTTCCATTGAGCTCAAATGAGTTTGACACCCCTGCTCTAGAGGGAATTTCATTTCTTTGAAAAATATGCGTTGCATACCTTTGAGTTGATGACGCTTTTTGTGAAGCGTGTTTTAACAATTTGCGCCTCTTGGTTTATCTCCCAGATGCACGAGAAAGCCAGCCTTGCAAAATGGCAGGATATAAAGGTAAATATTACAGCGTGGAATATTGAAGGGCATAGTGTGAGTATATGTGGTCCTCACCTCTCCACGTCGGAGCGCAGGGAACAAAGATTGGAGCTCAGCAGCTCAGGAACCATATCAATCCTCTGTTGGGACACATGCATGACCAGCCATTTAATATTCAGATATAAACCTTCTTCATAGTCTGTAAATATTTAGCGCAGTAAAGGTTTTGTGACACCTTGCCACAGAGGTAAACGGTTGTTCCTCGGCAGGCGGCTTCTTTGTCCAGAGCGTTTCCAGGTCTGATGAAGTGACTGACATCTGCGATATGGACTCCCACCTACAGAACACAACACATTACATATGCCATCAACCACAGTAAGGTAACTATATATATATATATATATATATATATATATATATATATATATATATATATATATATATATATATGTATATATATATATATATATGTATGTATATATATATGTATATGTATATATATATGTATATGTATATATATATGTATATATATATATATATATGTATATGTATATATATATATATATATATGCATATGTATGTATATGTATATATATATATATATGTATATATATATATATATGTATATGTATATATATATATATATATATATGTATATATATATATATATATGTATATATATATATATATATATATATATGCATATGTATGTATATGTATATATATGTATATATATATGTATATGTATATATATATATATATATATATATATATATATATATATATATATATATATATATATATATATATATATATATATATGTATATATATATATATATATATATATATATATACGCGCTACCAAACCCCGCCCACCTCAACCGACGCACAGAGGGGGGGGGTTGATGTGTGAGGGAGCAGGCGTGGGGTGGGGGCGGGGTTTGGTAGCAGGGGTGTATAATGTAGCCCGGAAGAGTCAGGGCTGCATGGGATTCTGGGTGTTGTTTATGTTGTGTTAAGGTGCAGATGTTCTCCCGAAATGTGTTTGTCATTCTTGTTTGGTTTTGGTTCAAAGTGTGGCGCATTAATAGTAAGAGTGTTAAAGTTGTTTTATATGACTACCGTCAGTGTAACCTGTGTGGCTGTTGACCAAGTATGCCTTGCTGTCACGTACGTGTGCAAGCAGAAGATGTATATTGTATAACAAGTATTGGGCAGGCACGCTATCAATACATATTGTGCTGAGTGCCAAATGTTGTACCATCATGGCACGCCCTTATTATAACCATAAGGGTGTAAATTGGTGAATATTAATCCCGGGAGTTTTCTGCGAGAGGCACTGAAATCCGGGAGTCTCACGGGAAAATTGGGGGGTTCAGCAAGTAAGCTGCTGAGCCGCATCAGAGTGATCAAAAAGCCGCATGCGGCTACGGAGCCGCGGGTTGCCGACCCCTGAGGTAGTCAAACGAGCTACTTTCTCGAACGTTGTTATATATAATTAATTTTCACGTTTTAGAAATATCTACTGCTTCCAACGTCCCAGATATAATTACAACATCTACAAAAGGTGTGTACCTCAAAGTTTCCATTGCCCAGCTCTCTGCAGTGCAGAGCATCATCAATGTCTGTACATCCTGGAGGATCCACGCTGCACACGGTCAGATGTCTCAAGTCCTCCCTCACCACCATGTCCTGTAGGCAGACAAAGACCCTTGTAAACTTCACTTCTCCCCCAGGTGAACTCCTCTGGGAAGAAGGTACCTCCGGTTTGATGCACCACGGCATTTTGGGGAGAAAACTGAGCACGGCTTTAGAGAAGGCCTGATGAGGAACATCGTGCTCCAGCAGGAGGACTTCCTCCTCTGTGTCCTTCTCCCCGGCGGGGCCCAGGCTACGGACAAAGTGACCCTGATGAAAGGATAGAGGTGTTAACCCATTGTCCACGATCAAAGAGGGAGAAACGGAGCTCACGTTTGGATATCTGGAGTCTTTGGGCCAGCCGTCGATGGCCACCAGGATCCTCTGGCCTGCCAACGTGGACGACTGGCGTGTTACGATGCGAATACGTGGAACGCGGCGGTCTGCTGGTGTGAAAATGTGGCGTGTGGACTGGATGGAAGGGAACAGAACATCACATCAATAACGACCTAGAGATACTGTAGCCTTTGAGATCTGTGGAGCATTACCTCTTTAATTTGGGAGACATTGAGCATGCCACAGAAGGGTCTCCAACTCCTCTTGATGATGCCCACTATTTTGCCCGTGAGCTTCTTGTCGACCACATCTTCTGAACTTCCCAGCTGTTCACACATTTCATATTTGCATTTAGTATTTCTGCAGCTTTACTTTATAGATATGTCCATCACCACACTGCTTCTCTAGTGCAGTGTTTTTCAATCTACAGTCTGGTGTGCTGTGGGAGATGATGTCATTTCACCTACCGTATTTTCCGCACTATAAGGCGCACCTAAAAACCACAAATTTTCTCAAAAGCTGACAGTGCGCCTTATAACCCGGTGCGCTTTATATATGGATTAATATTACGATTCATTTTCATAAAGTTTCGATCTCGCAACTACGGTAAACAGCCGCCATCTTTTTTCCCGGTAGAACAGGAAGCGCTTCTTCTTCTACGCAAGCAACCGCCAAGGTAAGCACCCGCCCCCATAGAACAGGAAGCGCTTCTTCTTCTACTGTAAGCAACCACCCGCCCGCGTAGAAGAAGAAAAAGCGCGCGGATATTACCGTACGTTTCATTTCCTTTGTGTGTTTACATCTGTAAAGACCACAAAATGTCTCCTACTAAGCGACAGGGATCCGGTTCATGAAAAGACGCAATCTCTCCATCCGCACACGGATTACTATTTCACAGCAACTGATATTCCTGTGAACCGCACTGTGGATACAACGGGAGCACGTACGGTGAATATTCGCACCACAGGGAATGAGAAGTCATCCTTCACTGTGGTTCTAGCTTGCCATGCTAATGGCCAGAAACTTCCACCCATGGTGATATTCAAAAGGAAGACCTTGCCAAAAGAGACCTTTCCAGCCGGCGTCATCATAAAAGCTAACTCGAAGGGATGGATGAAGAAAAGATGAGCGAGTGGTTAAGGTAAGTTTAAGTTTACGCGAAGAGGCCGGGTGGCTTTTTTCACGCAGCTCCGTCCATGTTGATATACGACTCCATGCGCGCCCACATCACGCTGGTTTTAATATATTATTAAAGTTTGACTGACCTATTTGACTGTTTTTTTGACATTCCTTTAGCACAGTTAGATGCGGCTTACAACACGGGGCGGCTTATAGGTGGACAAAGTTTTGAAATATGCCGTTCATTGAAGGCGCGGCTTATAACCCAGGGCGGCTTATGGTGCGGAAAATACGGTACATGGGTTCAAAATATTTTTTGCAAACCAGTAATTATAATCTGTAGTTGAGTGTCGGTGCTGTCTAGAGCTCGGCAGAGTAACCATGTGATACTCTTCCATATGAGTAGGTGGCAAAAGGTAGCTAATCGCTTTGTAGATGTCGGGAACATGGTTTGTCGTGATCACAATATGCAGACAACAGCGGGAGGCAGTGTGCAGGTAAAAAGGTAACTAATGCTTAAACCAAAAATAAACAAAAGGTGAGTGCACCTAAGAAAAGGCCTTAAAGCTTAGGGAAGGCATTGCAAAGCGAAACTAAAACTGAACTGGCTGCAAAGTAAACAAAAACAGAATGCTGGACGACAGCAAAGACTTACAGCGTGTGGAGCACAGACAGCGTCCACAAAGTACATCCATACATGACATGACAATCAACAATGTCCACATAAAGAAGGATAAAGACAACTTAAATACCGTATTTTTCGGACTATAGGTCGCAGTTTTTTTCATAGCTTGGCCGGGGGTGCGACTTATACTCAGTCGCGACTTATGTGTGAAATGATTAACACATTAGCGTAAAATATCAAATAATATTATTTAGCTCATTCACGTAAGAGACTAGACGTATAAGATTTCATGGGATTTAGCGATTAGGAGTGACAGATTGTTTGGTAAACGTATAGCATGTTCTATATGTTATAGTTATTTGAATGACTCTTACCATAATATGTTACGTTAACAAACCAGTTGGTTATTTATGCCTCATATAACGTACACTTATTCAGCCTTTATTTATTTTAAATTGCCTTTCAAATGTCTATTCTTGGTGTTGGCTTTTATCAAATACATTTCCCCCAAAAATGCGACTTATATATGTTTTTTTCCTTCTTTATTATGCATTTTCGGCCGGTGCGACTTATCCTCCGAAAAATACGGTAGTCTTGATTGCTAAAACAAAGCATGTGCGGGGAATAGCATTCAAGGAAGACACGAAACTGCTAAAGGAAAATACCAACAAAAGAAGAAAAGCCACTAAAATAGGAGCGCAAGACGAGAACTAAAACACTACACACAGGAAAACAGCAAAAAAAAGTCCAAATAAGTCAGGGCGTGATGTGACAGGTCATGACAGTACACCTACTTTGAGACAAGAGCTATAGTGATGCATGCTTGGTTATGCTTTAAAGTCATATCCAACAATTGTGACAACTTTTTACTGTCAATATTGGCTCCTGAGTTTTATTTTTTAATGTTTTCTGTTGGTGGTGTGCTGCCGCATTTTTTCAATGAAAAAAATGTGCTTTGGCTCAAAAAAAGGTTGATAAACACTGCTCTAGTGTATTTAGACTCACAGCTTCCTCCTCTTCTTCATCGTCGTCATCCTTGGCAGAGCCCACGTCCTGCAGCACAACAGAAGAGGGCGCCACCCACTGGCTGCAAGGCAACAGCTCCACAGCCACCACATCTTTATGCACGGCTCTATTGAGGTTCTGCAGACCCTGGATGAGGACCTGCAACCACAATGTTTCAAGGTGTGCAAAGAAAATCTTTCCCCAGATTGTGTTTAAGGCTGAAACGACGCGTCGACGTCATCGGTTACGTAAACGTCAAATCTGTTTTAACTTAAAGGGAAAAGATGTGTCCATTTTCTTGCACTTGTTTAATGGTTAAGAGTTTGATAGCCTAATTAATATTTGTAAATTATGGGATTGATAATTGATTGATTTTTTACAGAATGTTCCTCTTGTGGTGTTTTGTCCTTAAAGGTTTTTCACCTACTAAAGAAGCTAAAGGCTACTAAAGAAGCTAAAGGCTACTAAAGGCTACTAAAGACAGCTAAAGAAACTAAAGTCTACTTAAGTCTACTAACACTGCTAAAGACTGCTAAAAAGACTAAAGAAGAAAAAAAAAAGCTGTTTCTTCGTTGGAAAAACTGTTGCAAACTAAAGGAAAATAAAAGGAAAAAGTAACTACGGTCTGGTCTTTTGAGTGAAATCCAGAAGCCACATTCAGCATTGGTACATCCCTTCAAGTGTGGGATAAGCACAGCGAAAAAAGCAAAACACTTGACAGTTGTTGTATGCACACTGTGTCGAGCGGGAATGGCCTATCATAGCAGCACAACGGCTATAAATGATAAATAAATGGGTTGTACTTGTATAGCGCTTTTCTACCTTCAAGGTACTCAAAGCGCTTTGACACTACGTCCACATTTACCCATTCACACACACATTCACACACTGATGGAGGGAGCTGCCATGCAAGGCGCTAACCAGCACCCATCAGGAGCAAGGGTGAAGTGTCTTGCTCAGGACACAACGGACATGACGAGGTTGGTACTAGGTGGGGATTGAACCAGGGACCCTCGGGTCGCGCACGGCCATTCTCCCACTGCGCCACGCCGTCCTATGAACGAACATTTGAAAAGAAAACACCCGACAGCGTTCTTGCCATCACCATCAACTAGTCAATCGTCCGCGTGAGTATACGTTGTCATCATTACACAAAAACATGAATGTGTCATTTGTATCTGCGTTGTAAATTCATAAACTAAAACACTGTTTCGCTCTGAGAGGCGCGTTTGGCGTGCCTGTTCAGTGTTTACGAAGACGCTAACGTTAATTAGTTGTGCAAATACCTTTTACAACATTAACAGTTACATATATACTATGTACAAACCAACAATTAACTTTCACTTTAATCATACTATCATTGTTGTGTTATTAAGCAAAATAAGCAATACTTTTACTTTAGTTGAAATGTTTACACTGTTACAGAATATTTCGTTTTGCACCTTTTTGTATTGGATGTTTATCTTTATTTTTGCACATTTTAAAGCAAAATAAGCAATACTTTTACTTTAAAAATGCTTATACTATTGCATAATATTAAGATTTGCACTGGATGTTTACTTTTATATTTGCACATTAAAAAGCAAATAAGCTACTTTTAATTGTGTTAAAAGTTTTAAATGTTTACATTGTTACAGAATATTTTGTCATGTTGTTGTCAATGTTGACTGAGTGGCCATACTTTTTTTTTTTGTAAACAAAAGTCATGCCTTTTGAAAAAACTGGCCAACATTTATTTTTTCATCTTCATTTTAAATTTAAAAAAAAATCGGTAAAAGGAAAAATAATCTACAGATTAATCGAAAAAATAATCTATAGATTAACCGATTAATCGAAAAAAAAAATAATCTATAGATTAACCGATTAATCGAAAAAAATAATCTATAGATTAATCGATAGAAAAATAATCGTTAGCTGCAGCCTTAATTGTGTTCAACCCTAAAAACGGCATACCTCAGTGCTGTCTTCGTCATCTTTTTGGATAAAGACTGAGGCCTCCAGGTAGTTTTCCCTGCTGGCCTTGAAGGTCCCTTGGATAAAGGAGCCGCTTTTGATGCCTGCCTGGATCCTGGATAGCGGTAAGTGCTCTGGGAATAGCACTTTACGGCTGGTGATGTCATTCTGGGGCAGGACGACGAGAGGAATCAGAATAAAGACTTCTAATAGGACTATAATGCACATGTGTTATTCACCTTGTCATCGTTTGTCAACGCCAGGAGATCCAACAGCTCGGGATTTGCTATCAAGCCTTTGACGTACTCCTCAACTGTGTTAACAAACGCTGCTTTACCAGACTCCATCATTTTAATGCAAAATCAAGGGGCTAGCTTACATTTGTACACCAGCAGACCGCTCTCTTCTGCCTTCTGCTTGTTCCCCTGGTCATTAGTAAGGAGTACCACATTAAGGCCATCGGCGTCAGACTTGTTCAAGTGCTGGGTGTACCATTTGGTCGCTACGCGGATTGCCCGGTCATTCCTGTCATTGGCGCTCTCCCCCGGTTCGCGCTCGATGAATGTTTCTCTGTATCAACCATAAAAACAACGTTAACTATCATCCAGGAGGAGACCGATCGCACCGTTTTACCTGTGGTGTTCATTGGTAAAGGTGTAGAAGTATCTTTCTTTTTCATTTATGAGGTCCTTCAAGCGTTTATAGATTGGTGCACTGCGGTGGCGTACTTCCTGTAGTACTGTCTGGAGGATGATCACGTTGCGAATCACAGGGTCCTCCAGCACATCAATCTGTGGAACACCAAAACAATGCATTAGTTCAATCTCCACTGCACATCTAATACGATCCATTACAAGAGTTGTGTCAACACTTTCAGGAGAGAACACTCAGAAGCTAATACAAATAATAACAGAAGAAATGAACAAATTAAAAAGATGGTTTGACAAAAATAGACTATCCTTGAATCTCAGTAAAACTCAAATAATGCTATTTGGTAACAGTAGAAAAGAGCATCATACACAAACAGAAATAGACAGAGTAGATATTGAAAGGGTAAAATAAACTAGGTTTTTGGGAGTATTAATAGATGATCAAATGAACTGGAAATCTCATATAAAAAATACACAACATAAGGTGGCAAGAAACATTTCAAGGTTTGCATGGCACCCCAAACCATCACCCAACCATGCAAATTTTGCATTTCCTTTGGAAATCGAGGTCCCAGAGTCTGGAGGAAGACAGGAGAGGCACAGGATCCACGTTGCCTGAAGTCTAGTGTAAAGTTTCCACCATCAGTGATGGTTTGGGGTGCCATGTCATCTGCTGGTGTCGGTCCACTCTGTTTCCTGAGATCCAGGGTCAACGCAGCCGTCTACCAGCAAGTTTTAGAGCACTTCATGCTTCCTGCTGCTGACCTGCTCTATGGAGATGGAGATTTCAAGTTCCAACAGGACTTGGCGCCTGCACACAGCGCAAAATCTACCCGTGCCTGGTTTATGGACCATGGAATTTCTGTTCTAAATTGGCCCGCCAACTCCCCTGACCTTAGCCCCATAGAAAATCTGTGGGGTATTGTGAAAAGGAAGATGCAGAATGCCAGACCCAAAAACGCAGAAGAGTTGAAGGCCACTATCAGAGCAACCTGGGCTCTCATAACACCTGAGCAGTGCCAGAAACTCATCGACTCCATGCCACGCCGCATTAACGCAGTAATTGAGGCAAAAGGAGCTCCAACCAAGCATTGAGTATTGTACATGCTCATATTTTTCATTGTCATACTTTTCAGTTGGCCAACATTTCTAAAAATCCCTTTTTTGTATTAGCCTTAAGTAATATTCTAATTTTGTGACACACGGAATTTTGGATTTTCATTTGTTGCCACTTCAAATCATCAAAATTAAATGAAATAAACATTTGAATGCATCAGTCCGTGTGCAATGAATAAATATAATGTACAAGTTACACCTTTTGAATGCAATTACTGAAATAAATCAAGTTTTTCAAAATATTCTAATTTACTGGCTTTTACCTGTATGTATATATATATATATATATATATATATATGTATATATATATATATATATATATATATATATATATATATATATATATATATATATATATATGTGTGTGTGTGTGTGTGTGTGTGTATATATATATATATATATATATATATATGATATGTGTGTGTATGTTACTCATCAGTTACTCAGTACTTGAGTAGTTTTTTCACAACATACTTTTTACTTTTACTCAAGTAAATATTTGGGTGACTACTCCTTACTTTTACTTGAGTAATAAATCTCTAAAGTAACAGTACTCTTACTTGAGTACAATTTCTGGCTACTCTACCCACCTCTGATGATTACACAGGGATGTTAGTTTACAAATACCATGATTTTGCTCATCAAAAAGCCAATTTGGCTTACTTTCGTCTCCGTGTTGTTACCTGATGCAGGACTACATTGGTGTCTGGCAGCAGATAATGTGGAAAAGAGCAGAGGCTGCTCTCAATGTTGGCTTGTCTCCGCAGCACAGCAGACTCCTGCCCGCACTCGCCGCACACCTCACTTCCACACCAAATATCATCCCTCAGGTAATGCTCGCGCACTATTTTCATCACTTTCCCGGTGCGCGTCTTCTTCACGAAGGTTTTGGACTTCAACATGACGATTTAAATGATGGAACAAAGTCAAAGTTGTTGTGTTTACGCGGCGCCTTTCACTGGAAACACAACACTCTAGTTCCCATGCGGCGCTCATTCAGCGGGCCGACGAAAACTATACCGGGATCTTAGAGGAGGTCGTGGAGGTGTTTCCTAAATAGCAGTTGATTTCTCCGGTTGGAATTAAACTCACATGTACGTGAGACAATACAAAAATCCTTAAAACACACGAAAAATATGACGTTTTAATGAGGAATCTGTCTTTGTATTTGGGTTTAGTTTTAGTCGGCCATCTAAATCTTGCTTAGTGACAACAACAAAGCCAAAGATGACATCCGCTGCCTGGTCGATTTCGTCTGAGGGTGTGCTTTTCCCACAGCGCCTCTTGCGTTCAAAGGTAATACTGCATACATTGTGTACAAGTTAACGCATGGACGTCACAGACATCTTTTTTTTAAATAAACCTTTATTTATAAATTTCAACATTTACAAACAGTTGAGAAATAATAATCAAAGTAAGTACAAAAACAGTACAAAACAGCACCAGGGGGTTGTAAATTCAAAGTAACTAAAATAGAATGCAATATATATATATATATATATATATATATATATATATATATACAGGCCCGGCCCTAACCAATCTGGCGCCCTAGGCAAGATTTTAGGTGGCGCCCCCCCACATCGGCAGTGAAGTGTATATACTCACAAGAAACCGAATAGCTTTGTCTTTGACCTTTTTTTTTTTACTTACAACTATATCTAATATATAAAGGGGTGGAAAAGTGACTATTACCTGCAGGGCAAACATTAGCTAACCAGAAGGCAACAACAATGTAAACAAAAAACACCTGCTTAAAAGATCTAATACAAATGTCCCTGAGGAATGTAAGGTGGGAGTACTGTAATTACCTAACGTTACATTATTATTTTCCATAACAATTTAGCCCCCTCCACAATATTAACCCGACGTTAAAACAGATTATAGATTAGCAATTGCCGAATCATGTAACATTAGCTTAATGCTAAAAAGCCAGGTTACTATCACATTCTGTAACAGACAAATAATTTCATGTAGGCTAACGTTACCTACCTGCTACCTCTGTCTTTTCTCGTTTCTCCTCCTCTTCTTTTCTCTTTTTTCTTCCCTGGGCAGTTTTGGCCGTTTTGACATCTTGTGTTGATTTTTTGATGTGGTGACGTCCAAAAAGAGTCATGATACGGGAAGGGAGGGGCGCACCGTGCGGGGGGTTCCCCCCGGTGGGGGGGGGGCGTAATGTTGTAACAAATAATATTTCTATTAAATAGGCTTTACTTTGCATTTTAATTAACGTGGGATTATTTTTTGTATTTAGAAATAATAGTACCAACTTTTATTTTATTTATTTTTTCTCCAACATTTGTGGCACTGGCGTGGCGCCCCCTGGTGGACGGCGCCCTTAGCATTTGCCTATACGGCCTATGCCACGGGCCGGCCGTATAGGCAAAAAAGTATTTAGTCAGCCACCAATTGTGCAAGTTCTCCCACTTAAAATGATGACAGAGGTCTGTATATTTCATCATAGGTACACTTCAACTGTGAGAGACAGAATGTGAAAAAAAAATCCAGGAATTCACATTGTAGGAATTTTAAAGAATTTATTTGTAAATTATGGTGGAAAATAAGTATTTGGTCAATAACAAAAATTCAACTCAATACTTTGTAATATAACCTTTGTTGGCAATAACAGAGGTCAAACGATTACTATGGGTCTTTACCAGGTTTGCACACACAGTAGCTGGTATTTTGGCCCATTCCTCCATGCAGATCTTCTCGAGAGCAGTGATGTTTTGGGGCTGTCGCCGAGCAACACGGACTTTCAACTCCCTCCACAGATTTTCTATGGGGTTGAGGTCTGGAGACTGGTTAGGCCACTCCAGGACTTTCAAATGCCCTGACCTTAGCCCCATAGAAAATCTGTGGGGTATTGTGAAAAGGAAGATGCAGAATGCCAGACCCAAAAACGCAGAAGAGTTGAAGGCCACTATCAGAGCAACCTGGGCTCTCATAACACCTGAGCAGTGCCAGAAACTCATCGACTCCATGCCACGCCGCATTAACGCAGTAATTGAGGCAAAAGGAGCTCCAACCAAGTATTGAGTATTGTACATGCTCATATTTTTCATTTTCATACTTTTCAGTTGGCCAACATTTCTAAAAATCCCTTTTTTGTATTAGCCTTAAGTAATATTCTAATTCAGCAGATGACATGGCACCCCAAACCATCACCCAACCATGCAAATTTTGCATTTCCTTTGGAAATCGAGGTCCCAGAGTCTGGAGGAAGACAGGAGAGGCACAGGATCCACGTTGCCTGAAGTCTAGTGTAAAGTTTCCACCATCAGTGATGGTTTGGGGTGCCATGTCATCTGCTGGTGTCGGTCCACTCTGTTTCCTGAGATCCAGGGTCAACGCAGCCATCTACCAGCAAGTTTTAGAGCACTTCATGCTTCCTGCTGCTGACCTGCTCTATGGAGATGGAGATTTCAAGTTCCAACAGGACTTGGCGCCTGCACACAGCGCAAAATCTACCCGTGCCTGGTTTACGGACCATGGTATTTCTGTTCTAAATTGGCCCGCCAACTCCCCTGACCTTAGCCCCATAGAAAATCTGTGGGGTATTGTGAAAAGGAAGATGCAGAATGCCAGACCCAAAAACGCAGAAGAGTTGAAGGCCACTATCAGAGCAACCTGGGCTCTCATAACACCTGAGCAGTGCCAGAAACTCATCGACTCCATGCCACGCCGCATTAACGCAGTAATTGAGGCAAAAGGAGCTCCAACCAAGTATTGAGTATTGTACATGCTCATATTTTTCATTTTCATACTTTTCAGTGGGCCAACATTTCTAAAAATCCCTTTTTTGTATTAGCCTTACACAATATTCTAATTTTGTGACACACGGAATTTTGGATTTTCATTTGTTGCCACTTCAAATCATCAAAATTAAATGAAATAAACATTTGAATGCATCAGTCTGTGTGCAATGAATAAATATAATGTACAAGTTACACCTTTTGAATGCAATTACTGAAATAAATCAAGTTTTTCAAAATATTCTAATTTACTGGCTTTTACCTGTAAATCCCAGGTATTATTATTATTATTATTATCTAGTGGTTGCACTACACGCTTCCTACACACAGGGGACGCTGTGAGAAAGACCACATTGCAACGGTATGGAGACGCTACATCCGGTTGGAAGGCGGAAACCGGAGCGGGACTCTTGAAAAGAACAGTCTGCTTGTGACAGATCGTCTTTATGTCGCCTCTGTGTTTAGGCTTTATATCATGTTTTATAGGGACTTCATTACAATAGCACTACTGTGTTTGGGCTTTATATAATGTTTTATAGGGACATCATCACAATGGCTCTACTTCAGAGGCAACAAAGAGCTATGTAATGACTTGTAACTCGAC
The DNA here is from genome assembly GCF_033978685.3 of Nerophis lumbriciformis. NCBI lineage: Eukaryota > Metazoa > Chordata > Actinopteri > Syngnathiformes > Syngnathidae > Nerophis > Nerophis lumbriciformis. The sequence goes on from NC_084549.2 coordinate 2,501,723, forward strand.
TAATTGTTTGTTAGCGTTAGCGAGCTAACGCAGAGGGGACAAACTTGAAAGAGCAGGGCGGAAAAGAGTGCAAAAATGCCGGCCAAGAAGCAGACGTCGGCAGCGGCGAACATCTCCAGCTCCTTGGACCTGGAGTCGGAGGACATCAGCCTGGAGACCACCGTGCCCACCGCCGAGGACCTCTCCTCCTCCGACGAGCAGCGGGCGAGCTCCCAGAAGGTGAGCCACCAGCTTGTTTTTATTTATTTTTATTTTTATTTTTATTTTTATTTTTATTTTTATTTTTATTTTTATTTTTATTTTTATTTTTATTTTTATTTTTATTTTTATTTATTTTATTTATTTTATTTATTTTATTTATTTTATTTATTAGGGCCCGCATGGCCCATTGCATAAGGACTCCCAAAGGGAGTCCTTATGCAATGGGACATAAGGACCTATTGAATTTGTAAGGTTTTATTATTATGATACCGGCCGCCTCTTTGAGCACTAATTTGACCCACTTAACATGCTTCAAAACTCACCATATTTGACCCACACATCAGGACCTGCGAAAATTGTCTTTTAATAAAAAAACCGAACCACAAAACTCAAAATTGCGCTCTAGCGCCCCCTAGGAAAAAAAAAACTAGACTGCCTATATCTCCCACTAGGAAGATCGGAGAGACATGAAACAAAAACCTCTATGTAGGTCTGACTTAGACCTAGTTTTCATAATCGTATATCATCGGGCAGAAATCAACAGGAAGTTGGCAATTCCCCCTTCAAGACAAAAAAGTACTAAAAACAGTTACTTTTGCCTCTTTGAGCTGTAATTTGACCCCCTTAACACGCTTCAAAACTCACCGAACTGAACGCACACATCAGGACTGGCAAAAATTGCGATCTAATAAAGAAACCTAACCCCAAATTTAAGAATTGCGCTCTACAGCAATTTTTGAATAAAACGGAGAAAAAACTGCTCCTCGGAAGAAAAAAATGACAAAACTGCCTGTAACACCCACTGGGAAGGTCGGAGAGACATGAAACAAAAACCTCTCCGTAGGTCTCACTTAGACCTACATTTCATAAATTGACAACCCCCAGCAAAAATATACAGGAAGTTTGCTATTCCCCCTTCAACACAACATTTTTGTAAAAACCGGTCACCTTTCTTCAAACATTATCTCCTCTGAGCGCGTTTGTAGTTTCGGCTTCAAACTAACACAAGAGAGAGATTGAACCCTTCTGATTAAAAGTTGGCGAAAGAGTTGTGATACCTGCTCCGGTTTTGATTTTATGACCCTTCAAAGACCCGCTGCACTGATGCTGCTGCGCTGCTGTTTTTTTAAGATGGCTGCTCAAAAGCAGGAAGCACCAACATGCCCACACAATGCAGACAAGGTCGGTACACTAGACAAAAGTCTTGGGACACTTCAGACTAAAAGTATACAAAAGTATTGGGACACTTAGGACTAGCACCTGCCAAATACGCGGGCCCGACCAATGCTGCTTGCAGCTTTAATTTTATTTATTATTTATTTATTTTATTTTTATTTTTAGGGACCGCAATGTCCCTTTGGGACAGAGGACCCTATTGAAATTGTAAGGTTTTATTATTATTAAAGCTGCAAGCAGCATTGGTCGGGCCCGCGTATTTGGCAGGTGCGAGTCCTAAGTGTCCCAATACTTTTGTCTAGTTTTAGTCCCAAGTGTCCCAATACTTTTGTCCAGTGTAAGTGTCCCAATACTTTTGTCCAGTGGTAGTCCTAAGTTTCCCAATACTGTTGTCTACTTTTAGTCGTAAGTGTCCCAATACTATTGTCAAGTTGTAGTCCCAAGTGTCCCAATACTTTTGTCCAGTTTTTGGCTTAAGTGTCCCAATACTTTTGTCCAGTGATAGTCATAAGTGTCCCAATACTTTTGTCCAGTGATAGTCCTAAGTGTCCCAATACTTTTGTCTAGTTTTAGTCCCAAGTGTCCCAATACTTTTGTCCAGTGTAAGTGTCCCAATACTTTTGTCCAGTGGTAGTCCTAAGTTTCCCAATACTGTAGTCTACTTTTAGTCCTAAGTGTCCCAATACTATTGTCAAGTTGTAGTCCCAAGTGTCCCAATACTTTTGTCCAGTTTTTGGCTTAAGTGTCCCAATACTTTTGTCCAGTGATAGTCATAAGTGTCCCAATACTTTTGTCCAGTGATAGTCTGAAGTGTCCCAAGACTTTTGTCTAGTGTACCTACCTTGTCTGCATTGTGTGGGCATGCTGGTGCATCCTGCTTTTAAGCAGCCATCTTAAAAAAACAGCAGCGCAGCAGCATCAGCGCAGCGGTTATTTGAAGGGTCATAAAATCAAAACCGGAGCAGGTATCAAAACTCTTTCGCCAACTTTTAATCAGAAGGGTTCAATCTCTCTCCTGTGTTAGTTTGAAGCCGAAACAACAAACGCGCTCAGAGGGGATAATGTTTGAAGAAAGGTGACCGGTTTTTACAAAAATGTTGTGTTGAAGGGGGAATAGCAAACTTCCTGTAGATTTTAGCTGGGGGTTGTCAATTGAGACCTACGGAGAGGATTTTGTTTCATGTCTCTCCGACCTTCCCAGTGGGAGTTACAGGCAGTTGTGTAATTTTTTTCTTCCGATGAGCAGTTTTTTCTCCGTTTTATTAAAAAATTGCGCTAGAGCGCAATTTTTAAATTTGGGGTTAGGTTTTTTTATTAGATCACAATTTTTGCTAGTCCTGATGTGTGCGTTCAGTTTGGTGAGTTTTGAAGCATGTTAAGGGGGTCAAATTACAGCTCAAAGAGGCAAAAGTGTCTGTTTTTAGTACTTTTTTGTCTTGAAGGGGGAATTGCCAACTTCCTGTTGATTTTAGCCCAAGAATGTACAATTATGAAAGGTAGGTGTAAGTCAGACCTACATAGAGGTTTTTGTTTCATGTCTCTCCGACCTTCCTAGTGGGAGTTACAGGCAGTCTTGTTTTTTTTTCCTAGGGGGCGCTAGAGCGCAATTTTTATTTTTGGGGTTTGGTTTTTTTATCAAAAGGCAATTTTCGCAGGTCCTGACGTGTGCGTCAAATATGGTGAGTTTTGAAGCATGTTAAGTGGGTCAAATTGCAGCTCAAAGAGGCGGCCGGTATAATAATAATAATAAAACCTTAGAAATTCAATAGGTCCTTATGGCCATGCGGGCCCTAATTATACCGGCCGCCTCTTTGAGCTGTAATTTGACCCCCTTAACATGCTTCAAAACTCACCATATTTGACACGCACATCAGGACTGGCAAAAATTTCCATCTAATAAAAAAACCAAACCCCAAAACTCAAAATTGCGCTCTTGCGCCCCCTAGGAAAAAACACAGACAAAACTGCTTGTAACTTCCAGTAGGAATGTCATAGAGACATGAAACACCTCCATGTAGGTCTGACTTAGACCTAGATTTCATACATTGACATCCTTCAGCCAAAATCAACAGGAAGTTGGCAATTCCCCCTTCAGAACAAAAGTTTACTAAAAACAGTCATTTTTGCCTCTTTGAGCTATAATTTGACCCCCTTAACATGCTTCAAAACTCACCATATTTGACACACACATCAGGACTGGCAAAAATTGCCATCTAATAAAAAAACAAAAACCCCAAAACTCAAAATTGCGCTCTTGCGCCCCCTAGGAAAAAACACAGACAAAACTGCTTGTAACTTCCAGTAGGAATGTCGTAGAGACATGAAACACCTCCATGTAGGTCTGACTTAGACCTAGATTTCATACATTGACATCCTTCAGCCAAAATCAACAGGAAGTTGGCAATTCCCCCTTCAGAACAAAGGTTTACTAAAAACAGTCACTTTTGCCTCTTTGAGCTGTAATTTGACCCCCTTAACATGCTTCAAAACTCACCATATTTGACACACACATCAGGACTGGCAAAAATTGCCATCTAATAAAAAAAACCAAACCCCAAAACTCAAAATTGCGCTCTTGCGCCCCCTAGGAAAAAACACAGACAAAACTGCTTGTAACTTCCAGTAGGAATGTCGTAGAGACATGAAACACCTCTATGTAGGTCTGACTTAGACCTAGATTTCATACATTGACATCCTTCAGCCAAAATCAACAGGAAGTTGGCAATTCCCCCTTCAGAACAAAAGTTTACTAAAAACAGTCACTTTTGCCTCTTTGAGCTGTAATTTGACCCCCTTAACATGCTTCAAAACTCACCAAATTGGACACACACATCAGGACTGGCAACAATTGCGATCTAATAAAAAAACCCAACCCCAAAACTCAAAATTGCGCTCTAGCGCCCCGTAGGAAGAAAACACAGACACAACTGCTCCTAGGAAGAAAACTCAGACAAAACTGCCTGTAACTTCCAGTAGGAATGTCTTACAGACATGAAACAAAAACCTCTATGTAGGTCTTACTTAGACCTACATTTAATACATTGACAACCCCCAGCAAAAATCAACAGGAAGTTTCCAATTCCCCCTTCAAAACAAAAGGTTTGTAAAAACCTGTCACCCTTTTTCAAACATTATCTCCTCTGAGCGCGTTTGTTGTGTCGGCTTCAAACTAGCACAGGAGAGAGATTGAACCCTTCTGATTAAAAGTTGACGAAAGAGTTGTAATTACTGCTCCGGTTTGGATTTTATGTGCCGTCAAAGTTGGTCCCGTCCATCGCTGCTTGCAGCTTTAATTTTATTTGTATTTTTATTTAACAACAAACTTACATTTATAATTCACACACAAGTCAAGGCACTTTCAACATCAAGGAAAGAAAACACAAGCAAAACAAATGCAGATAGAGTAATAATGCAAAAAAATATGAAAAGACAAAAAGTTATTTGTATTTTTTTTAATTAAATCAACATCAAAAACACAAGATACACTTACAATTAGTGCACCAACCCAAAAAACCTCCCTCCCCCATTTACACTCATTCACACAAAAGGGTCGTTTCTTTCTGTTATTAATGTTCAGGTTCCTACATTATATATCAATACAATCTGCAAGGGATACAGTCCGTAAGCACACATGATTGTGCGTGCTGCTGCTCCACTAATAGTACTAGCCTATAACAGTTAATTTTACTCATTTTCATTCATTACTAGTTTCTATGCAACTGTTTTTATATAGTTTTACTTTCTTTTTTATTCAAGAAAATGTTTTTAATTTATTTATCTAATTTTATTTTATTATTATTTTAAAAAAAGGACCCTATCTTCACCAGACCAGGTTGTCAAAGAAATTAGATTGTTTAAAGGCTTCTTAAAACCAGGCCCAGTCCAGATGATGTCCAGGTCGGGCTCAGCAACACACACCTTAATTTATGTACACTCAAAATTTGAGTGGACAAAAAGGGTTACCTGAATCACTTTAAATGTGTTTAACAACTACATCATTTTTCATTTATTTATTTATTTCAGGCAATGACATAAAAAAAAAAAGTACTAAGTTGACAACACATAATAATATAAATTAAAGCTGCAAGCAGCGTTGGTCGGGCCCGCGTATTTGGCAGGTGCTAGTCCTAAGTGTCCCAATAATTTTGTCCAGTTTTAGTCCCAAGTGTCCCAATACTTTTGGCAAGTTGTAGTACCAAGTGTCCCAATACTTTTGTCAAGTTGTAGTCCCAAGTGTCCCAATACTTTTGTCCAGTTTTCGGCCTAAGTGTCCCAATACTTTTGTCCAGTTTTCGGCCTAAGTGTCCCAATACTTTTGTCCGGTGGTAGTCATAAGTGTCCCAATACTTTTGTCCGGTGGTAGTCATAAGTGTCCCAATACTTTTGTCTAGTGTACCTACCTTGTCTGCATTGTGTAGGCACGCTGGTACTTCCTGCTTTTAAGCAGCCATCTTAAAAAAACAGCAGCGCAGCAGCATCAGCGCAGCGGGTCTTTGAAGGGTCATAAAATCAAAACCAGAGCAGGTATTAAAACGCTGTTCTGTTATTTTATACACAAGGGTTTAATCTCTCTCCTGTGTTAGTTTGAAGCCGAAACGACAAACACGCTCAGAGGAGATAGTTTTTGAAGGAAGGTGACCGGTTTTTACAAAAAATTTGTTTTGAAGGGGGAATAGCAAACTTCCTGTTGATTTTTGCTGGGGGGTGTCAATTTATGAAATGTAGGTCTAAGTGAGACCTACGAAGAGGTTTTTGTTTCATGTCTCTCCGACCTTCCCAGTGGGAGTTACAGGCAGTTTTGTCATTTTTTTCTTCCGAGGAGCAGTTTTTTCTCCGTTTTATTCAAAAATTGCTCTAGAGCGCAATTTTTAAATTTGGGGTTAGGGTTTTTTATTAGATCGCAATTTTTGCCAGTCCTGATGTGTGCGTTCAGTTTGGTGAGTTTTGAAGCGTGTTAAGGGGGTCAAATTACAGCTCAAAGAGGAAAAAAGTTACTGTTTTTAGTACTTTTTTGTCTTGAAGGGGGAATTGCCAACTTCCTGTTGATTTTTGCCCGAGAATGTACTATTATGAAATGTAGGTCTAAGTCAGACCTACATAGAGGTTTTTGTTTCATGTCTCTCCGACCTTCCAAGTGGGAGTTACAGGCAGTCTAGTTTTTTTTTCCTAGGGGGCGCTAGAGCGCAATTTTGAGTTTTGTGGTTCGTTTTTTTTTAAAAAGGCAATTTTCGCAGGTCCTGGTGTGTGGGTCAAATATGGTGAGTTTTGAAGCATGTTAAGTGGGTCAAATTACAGTTTAATGTGGCGGCGGAAGAATAAAGAATAAAGAATAAAACCTTACAAATTCAATAGGTCCTTATGGCCCATTGCATAAGGACTCCCTTTGGGAGTCCTTATGCAATGGGCCATGCGGGCCCTAATTATTATATAGTGCAAAAGGTAATGTATAGTATGTAATGCATGATTGTCCAGTTTTGCCTGAAAGGGAGTGGGAAGAAAATCATTTATTTAATCCCACCCCCAGTTCTCCATTCAGTGATTATTCAATCAATCAATCAATGTTTACTTATATAGCCCTAAATCACGAGTGTCTCAAAGGGCTGCACAAGCCACATCGACATCCTGGGCTCAGATCCCACATCAGGGCAAGAAAAAACTCAACCCAATGGAATGACAATGAGAAACCTTGGAGGGGACCGCAGATAAAACATCTTGAGTCACCATAGATTTTAAGGATAGAGGTATATTGCTTTGGTGATCTTTTGAAACAGATGTTTTGAACAACAACATTGATACTTTTCATACATTTTTTCATCCGTAAAACAAACTAGGTGACCCGCCAGCTGATCGAGAGGAAGCAGCTGCTGCAGAACGTGGAGCTGCTCAAAATCGAGCTTTCCCGGAAGAACCTGACCATAGACAACATGAAGGCTGACTACATGTCCAAGGTAGCAATCTCATCAGCATGGCTCATTCACCATCTCTACTCCCATTGTTTTGTATCTGCCAGTTGGGATACGAACATTGTTATTGTGTAGAAATATGGGGAAACAAGTACAAAAGTACACTTCATTCATTAACGGTGTTACAAAAAAACAAAAAAACAAACAGCAGCATTGGTGAGGGAGTGGCAGAGACAGAGAGAGAGAGAGAGTTATGATAAACGCGCATGCGTCGCCAGGCTCTGCTTTTTATCCATAGATTTATCACATTTAATGTTTTATTATCTATAGCAGGGGTGTCAAAAGTGTGCCCCGGAGGCCATTTGCGGCCCACAGCTAATGTTTTAAAGGCCCACGGCACATTCTAAAAATACTATTCAAATAAACAAAAACATAACAAAAGTGAAATAAAAAAGCTTAAAGGTTAAATGCCATCCATCCATCCATCTTCTTCCGCTTATCCGAGGTCGGGTCGCGGGGGCAGCAGCCTAAGCAGGGAAGCCCAGACTTCCCTCTCCCCAGCCACTTCGTCCAGCTCTTCCTGTGGGACCCCGAGGCGTTCCCAGGCCAGCCGGGAGACATAGTCTTCCCAACGTGTCCTGGGTCTTCCCCGCGGCCTCCTACCGGTCGGACGTGCCCTAAACACCTTCCTAGGGAGGCGTTCGGGTGGCATCCTGACCAGATGCCCGAACCACCTCATCTGGCTCCTCTCCATGTGGAGGAGCAGCGGCTTTACTTTGAGCTCCCCCCGGATGACAGAGCTTCTCACCCTATCTCTAAGGGAGAGCCCCGCCACCCGGCGGAGGAAACTCATTTCGGCCGCTTGTACCCGTGATCTTGTCCTTTCGGTCAAAACCCAAAGCTCATGACCATAGGTGAGGATGGGAACGTAGATCGACCGGTAAATTGAGAGCTTTGCCTTCCGGCTCAGCTCCTTCTTCACCACAACGGATCGATACAGCGTCCGCATTACTGAAGACGCCGCACCGATCCGCCTGTCGATCTCACGATCCACTCTTCACTCACTCGTGAACAAGACTCCGAGGTACTTGAACTCCTCCACTTGGGGCAAGATCTCCTCCCCAACCCGGAGATGGCACTCCACCCTTTTCCGGGCGAGAACCATGGACTCGGACTTGGAGGTGCTGATTCTCATCCCAGTCGCTTCACACTCGGCTGCGAACCGATCCAGTGAGAGCTGAAGATCCTGGCCAGATGAAGCCATCAGGACCACATCATCTGCAAAAAGCAGAGACCTAATCCTGCAGCCACCAAACCAGATCCCCTCAACGCCTTGACTGCGCCTAGAAATTCTGTCCATAAAAGTTATGAACAGAATGGGTGACAAAGGGCAGCCTTGGCGGAGTCCAACCCTCACTGGAAACGTGTCCGACTTACTGCCGGAAATGCGGACCAAGCTCTGGCACTGAGCATACAGGGAGCGGACTGCCACAATCAGACAGTCCGATACCCCATACTCTCCGAGCACTCCCCACAGGACTTCCCGAGGGACACGGTCGAATGCCTTCTCCAAGTCCACAAAACACATGTAGACTGGTTGGGCAAACTCCCATGCACCCTCAAGGACCCTGCCGAGAGTATAGAGCTGTTCCACAGTTCCACGACCAGGACGAAAACCACACTGTTCCTCCTGAATCCGAGGTTCGACTATCCGGCGTAGCCTCCTCTCCAGTGCACCTGAATAGACCTTACCGGGAAGGCTGAGGAGTTTGATCCCACGATAGTTAGAGCACACCCTCCGGTTCCCCTTCTTAAAGAGAGGAACCACCACCCCGGTCTGCCAATCCAGAGGTACCGCCCCCGATGTCCACGCGATGCTGCAGAGTCTTGTCAACCAAGACAGCCCCACAGCATCCAGAGCCTTAAGGAACTCCGGGCGGATCTCATCCACCCCCGGGGCCTTGCCACCGAGGAGCTTTTTTACTACCTCAGCAACCTCAGCCCCAGAAATAGGAGAGCCCACCACAGACTCCCCAGGCACTGCTTCCTCATAAGAAGACGTGTTGGTGAGATTGAGGAGGTCTTCGAAGTATTCCCTCCACCGATCCACAACATCCGCAGTTGAGGTCAGCAGAACACCATCCCCGCCATACACGGTGTTGATAGTGCACTGCTTCCCCTTCCTGAGGCGGCGGATGGTGGTCCAGAATTGCTTCGAAGCCGTCCGGAAGTCGTTTTCCATGGCTTCCCCGAACTCCTCCCATGTCCGAGTTTTTGCCTCTGCGACCGCTGAAGCCGCACACCGCTTGGCCTGTCGGTACCTGTCCGCTGCCTCAGGAGTCCTATGAGCCAAAAGAAGGTTAAATGTCATTTAGAAAAAGTTGCAATGTTGACTAATAAAACAAAGCTGTTTTTTTTTCTTTCAAACTGTCATTGCTCAAAACATAATATTGAATCAAAATCAATGTTATTATGAATTATTGACCTATCCAAGGTTCCCATTACTTCACATCAAATATTACACTAAGAAAAATATTTTTGGTGGAAGATTTTGCAAATTTGGTAAATGAATAACCCAAAAATGTATATTTTGTTGTTTTCTTACTGTACCGAAAATTAACCGCACCGTGACTTCTAAACCGAGGTACGTACCTAACCGAAATTTTTGTGTACCGTTACACCACTAATAATAACAACACAGACAAAGTGCAAACTAGATAAGAAGTAGTGAAAATGAGTACAAACTAAACATGGGAACACGATTGTTGAATAGAGAATATCCAGCAGTGCAATGTTGTCCTGTGTCAGGTGGAGGAGCTGGAAGAGAAGCTAAACGATGCTCTGCACCAGAAACACGTGCTGACGCTGAAACTGGACAGTCATGTGAAACATGCCCAGGAGGAAAACAGGTAAATGCAAAATGCAAAGACTGCATTATCGCACAAAAAAAAGCACACGTATACATTTTGTCCAGGAAGCACCAGGTCGTGCGGAAACAGGAAGTGGACACCATCGTGCTCCGGCAGCAGCAGCTGGAGGAGGCGAACCGGCAGATGCGAGAGAAAGCCGGAGAGCTGCGGCGCTCACTGAGGGATCTGGACATCTCCCGCGAGCGCCACCAGGAGCTGCGCAACCTCCCCGAGGAAGCCATGACCATTCAGGAGTTTGTAGCGGTGACTGCGCCTACTGCCGCCGCGCCCCGTGCTCCCTGTTTATTTTTTCTTCATTCATTTTCTCCTTTTTTAAATGTCGGCAGGTGCGATTTTACGAGGCGATGACTCCTTTGAAGGCAGAGCTGGCTGAGGTCATCGTGAAGAAAGACACTTTGAAGGAAGACGTGGACACACAGCGGACTCAGATGAAAGCCCTGCTGGAGGTAGTGCACTCACCCACACGCTGAAGGGAGTCCTCCCCTCACACACGTGTAGAACACACTCCAGTCATTTTGATAGTAGGCTAATATAGACACTTACATCATGTGTTGTCTTCATTATAACA
>NC_084549.2:2525000-2552500 GCF_033978685.3 Nerophis lumbriciformis
CTAGTATCTAATAATTATAGTAGCAAATACCTTACAGATACAAAGTCTCCAAGTATCCAGTAACACAGACCTGGACAAATGAAGGCCCGGGGGCCACATGCGGCCCGTTAAGCTTTTCAATCTGGCCCGCTGGACATTCCCAAATCATTTTTTTAAATCTTTAAGATGGAAAGTGTAGCTGCCATTATGATGTGCAGTGATGTTTTCTAATGACCCTAAGTCTTGAACTATACTAAGTCTTTCAACGCTTGTAATCTGCGCTTTTGCATGATATATTAGTTACTATGGTCATCTAGTTAGTTACTATGGTCATCTAATTAGTTACTATGGTAATGTAGGTCACAGCAACTCAGACGAGGCACCAAGCAGTGTGGGTGGGGAGCGTTTCCTTAGAGTGTTTCCAGAGCGGCATGAAATGCGGGTGTCAGAGACAGACATGGAAGGAGATTTTTACAACAAGGGTTCTAAAGCTTAGTGATGTATCAGATTGTAGGTGTTTTTTGTGTGTGTTTTTTTACCCTTCGTGTTCATATTTCGCTGTGTTTGTTGCATCTTTGTTGTGTTTCACTCGATTGTAAAATATGTCGATTGAGAGGGGGTGTGACGTTCATATGTTGTCAATATTCAGTGTTTTATCGTTCATAGTTAATGCTGTAAATCCCACATTCTTTATTTTCATGTACCGGTACATTCTGGGGGTCTCATTCAGTAAAACAATTTAAAATTCCATTCCGTTTAAGGCGATCTGTCATAACATTTTTAGCATTCAATCAGACATTATTGTGAGGTTTTGTATTAGTACGTATTAGGGACGGCATGGCGAAGTTGGGAGAGTCTGAGGGTTACTGGTTCAATCCCCACCTTCTACCATCCTAGTCACGTCCGTTGTGTCCTTGAGCAAGACACTTCACCCTTGCGCCTGATGGGTCCTGGTTAGCGCCTTGCATCCCACCATCAGTGTGTGAATGTGTGTGTGGATGTGGAAATGGTGCCAAAGTGCTTTGAGTTCCTTAAAAAGAAAGGTAGAAAAGCGCTATACAAGTATAACCCATTTACCATAGTGTTCCTAAAAATAGATATACCGGCCCCAGATACATTTCTTTCCTCCAAATTTGGCCACTCGAGCCAAAATAATTGCCCAGGCCTGCAGTAACAAACGTGTCCACATCAATCCACTCACTGCACCATGAGCAATTGCGAACTGCTCATGCATCCTAAATCCCACCAAAACACTAAACAAAATAAAGACCTAATTATTTAGTCTGTGCAACTTTGCAATGCAACGTTATGAGTGACAGGTGACAACTAGCGGCCACTACGGGTAAAATAATGTTCATCGACAACGTTTGTCAAGGCGCTTCAAGGAGAACAAGAGGTCCATCTATCACTTTATTGAGCAAAACTGAACTGTTTATTGTCGGCCATGATTACGTCAAAAAAACACGAGCAAAAAAACTACCATCCATCAAAATTGGTTATTTTCTGCCATACATAACCTCCATCCGTCAAGACAACAGCAGTGGCTCTCTCCCTTGTGCCAACAGACACACTCAGTAGACTCAGCCACTGATGCGTTTACAGCCACACGAAAAGTCGGACAACCCTAACACCACACATAAACTGTAGGTGCCAGGTCGTTACACTGTGATGTGGCTCACATTTAGCCAACCAATGTCATGTTTTGCTATTTAGCTAATAGCTAACAGCGCAACAGAGTTAAGAAAAGTAACTGACTCTTATTATGGTGAAACAAATAAGTACAGTGCACCCACTCTCCCCAATCAGATGTGTGCTTACTCTTTTGTCATTTATTAATAAGCATGTTCATTTAGGCCACCTTGTCATGTCTGTGTAATCATGTTTTGTTTTAAGTCATGTTTTGTTTAGTTATAGGACTCTTTAGTTTCTGTCTTTTCACTCCCTTGTCTTGTTTCCATGATTACCCCATTAGTTTCACCTGTTCCACGTTTGGACTCATTGTGCACTCTTGTTTGTCACCACAGCAACCATTAGTTTTCACCTGTCACATCACGCACCTGTTTCACGTTTTGAGTCACGCACCTGTTTTCGTTAATCATGTCTGTGTTATTTAAGCTTTTCATTTTCTGTTGTTCGTCCTGGAGTCACATCTTTTCTAAACCTGCTATCCCCTCGTTTCAAGCCCTGTTCACGATCCCATGCCACAGTAAGTGTTTTTATTTCGTGTTCAGTTTCTGCCTTTGTGCAAGTTTTGTTTTCATTCGCCAAGTTTTTTTTTTTACCTCCGCCAAAGTGCGCGCTTTTCGTTTATTCTTTTTTTTTATTATTAAATATGTATTCACCTACAAGTCATGTCCGATCCAAATTCTCTTGCATCTTGGGAAAGCAACTGTCATGACTTGGACTATGGCTTGGTTTGTTCTCCCGAACCAAATGCAGGTGTACCAACCGTAGTGTGACACGTAGCATTTCAGCAAACGTCAGCAAATCCACTTTCCCTGGCAGGTTTAAAAGTCAAGATGCAGGTCTCTGAGACTATCAGTGATTGTTTTATAGCGTTCGCCTGAGGACGACTCTTAACCTGTCAAGGACAGAAGAAAACATCAAAGCCAGTCTGTGCAGTTTTTCCCCCCCTCCCCTTCATTTTGTCATAATGAGCTGTATCACATTTCACATTCATGCCGCGTCAAGTGTCTGCTTAATGTGCGCCGTGAGCGTGATTTAGTGAAGCAGGCTTCACGACATCATTGTACAGTAAATGTATACTGTACATTGCTGCACATGCGTGTTGCCTGAATGATGCCATACCGCACGCCTCAGGCTTTTGATTTACTATCTCTATACAGAAGATACATGAACTGTCAAGAGTCCAAATGTTGCCTGCAAGTCGGTTTTTAAAGGGAAAAAAAAGGATGTGGGGGTTGTTGCAAAGTCAAACTTGTTGTCCGTGACTGCTCTCCTTGAGGGAAGGAAATACTTTTAGCTTAGTTGCAATGTAAAACGTCAACTAATCAACCTATTGTAATACTCTAGTTTTAAACTGCAGTTGGGATCTTTTTTTTAATTAATTTAATTCTTTAAAAAATCATTTTGGGGTTTATTAATGTCCCATATCTTGTTCCATCCATCCATCCATCTTCTTCCGCTTATCCGAGGTCGGGTCGCGGGGGCAGCAGCTCCCCAGCCACTTCGTCCAGCTCCTCCCGGGGGATCCCGAGGCGTTCCCAGGCCAGCCGGGAGAGATAGTCTTCCCAGCGTGTCCTGGGTCTTCCCCGTGGCCTCCTACCGGTCGGACGTGCCCGAAACACCTTCCTAGGGAGGCGTTCGGGTGGCATCCTGACCAGATGCCCGAACCACCTCATCTGGCTCCTCTCGATGTGGAGGAGCAGCGGCTTTACTTTGAGCTCCCCCCGAATGACAGAGCTTCTCACCCTATCTCTAAGGGAGAGCCCCGCCACCCGGCGGAGGAAACTCATTTCGGCCGCTTGTACCCGTGATCTTGTCCTTTCGGTCATGACCCAAAGCTCATGACCATAGGTGAGGATGGGAACGTAGATCGACCGGTAAATCGAGAGCTTTGCCTTCCGGCTCAGCTCCTTCTTCACCACAACGGATCGATACAGCGTCCGCATTACTGAAGACGCCGCACCGATCCGCCTGTCGATCTCACGATCCACTCTTTCCCCCACTCGTGAACAAGACTCCGAGGTACTTGAACTCCTCCACTTGGGGCAAGATCTCCTCCCCAACCCGGAGATGGCACTCCACCCTTTTCCGGGAGAGAACCATGGACTCGGACTTGGAGGTGCTGATTCCCATCCCAGTCGCTTCACACTCGGCTGCGAACCGATCCAGTGAGAGCTGAAGATCTTGGCCAGAGGAAGCCATCAGGACCACATCATCTGCAAATAGCAGAGACCTAATCCTGCAGCCACCAAACCAGATCCCCTCAACGCCTTGACTGCGCCTAGAAATTCTGTCCATAAAGGTTATGAACAGAATGGGTGACAAAGGGCAGCCTTGGCGGAGTCCAACCCTCACTGGAAACGTGTCCGACTTACTGCCGGCAATGCGGACCAAGCTCTGACACTGATCATACAGGGAGCGAACTGCCACAATAAGACAGTCCGTTACCCCATACTCTCTGAGCACTCCCCACAGGACTTCCCGGGGTACACGGTCGAATGCCTTCTCCAAGTCCACAAAACACATGTAGACTGGTTGAGCAAACTCCCATGCACCCTCAAGGACCCTGCCCAGAGTATAGAGCTGGTCCACAGTTCCAGGACGAATACCACACTGTTCCTCCTGAATCCGAGGTTCTACTATTCGGCGTAGCCTCCTCTCCAGTACACCTGAATAGACCTTACCGGGAAGGCTGAGGAGTGTGATCCCACGATAGTTAGAACACACCCTCCGGTTCCCCTTCTTAAAGAGAGGAACCACCACCCCGGTCTGCCAATCCAGAGGTACCGCCCCCGATGTCCACGCGATGTTGCAGAGTATATCTTGTTTGTCCACATGTTATTCCAGTCACTCTATTTGGAGTGTATGTATAAACATACATCTTATTTACTGTATTTTGTCATGTAGAGATATGTACACATAGTTTTAAAAAACAAACAGAAGAACTAGTAAAGCACATTGTTTTTTTCTGGATTAGGATGTCAAAATATAGCTACCGTATTTTTCGGACTATAAGTCGCAGTTTTTTTTCATAGTTTGGCCGGGGGTGCGACTTATACTCAGGAGCGACTTATGTGTGAAATGATGAACACATTATAATATTATTGATCTCATTCGCGTAAGAGACTAGACGTATAAGATTTCATGGGATTTAGCGATTAGGAGTGACAGATTGTTTGGTAAACGTATAGCATGTTCTATATGTTATAGTTATTTGAATGACTCTTACCATAATATGTTACGTTAACATACCAGTTGGTTATTTATGCCTCATATAACGTACACTTATTCAGCCTGTTGTTCACTATTCTTTATTTATTTTAAATTGCCTTTCAAATGTCTATTCTTGCTGTTGGCTTTTATCAAATACATTTCCCCCAAAAATGCGACTGGGATGAGAATCAGCACCTCCAAGTCCGAGTCCATGGTCCTCGCTCGGAAAAGGGTGGCGTGCCATCTCCGGGTTGGGGAGGAGACCCTTCCCCAAGTGGAGGAGTTCAAGTACCTCGGAGTCTTGTTCACGAGTGAGGGAAGAGTGGATCGTGAGATCGACAGGCGGATCGGTGCGGCGTCTTCAGTAATGCGGACGCTGTATCGATCCGTTGTGGTGAAGAAGGAGCTGAGCCAGAAGGCAAAGCTCTCAATTTACCGGTCGATCTACGTTCCCATTCTCACCTATGGTCATGAGCTTTGGGTTATGACCGAAAGGACAAGATCACGGGTACAAGCGGCCCAAATGAGTTTCCTCCGCCGGGTGGCGGGGCTCTCCCTTAGAGATAGGGTGAGAAGCTCTGTCATCCGGGGGGAGCTCAAAGTAAAGCCGCTGCTCCTCCACATCGAGAGGAGCCAGATGAGGTGGTTCGGGCATCTGGTCAGGATGCCACCCGATCGCCTCCCTCGGGCGGTGTTTAGGGCACGTCCGACCGGTAGGAGGCCACGGGGAAGACCCAGGACACGTTGGGAAGACTATCTCTCCCGGCTGGCCTGGGAACGCCTCGGGATCCCCCGGGAGGAGCTAGACGAAGTGGCTGGGGAGAGGGAAGTCTGGGCTTCCCTGCTTAGGCTGCTGCCCCCATGACCCCGCCACTGGACTCTAAAGTGGTGGAGACACCTTCTCTGGACTGATGAATCACACTTTTCCATCTGGCAATCTGATGGACCAGTCTGGGTTTGGAGGTTGCCAGGAAAACGCTACATTTTGGACTGCATTGTGCCGAGTTTGAAATTTGGTGGAGGAGGAATTATGGTGTGGGGTAGTTTTTCAGGAGTTGGGCTTGGCCCCTTAGTTCCAGTGAAAGGAACTTTTAATGCTCCAGGATACCAAAACATTTTGGACAATTCCATGGGATGGCACTTCAAGTTCATATGCGAGTCAAGGCAGGTGGCCAAATACTTTTGGCAATATAGTGTGTGTATATATATATATATATATATATATATATATATATATATATATATATTAGGGGTGTAACGGTACGTGTATTTGTATTGAACCGTTTCGGTACGGGGGTTCCGGTTCGGTTCGGAGGTGTACCGAACGAGTTTCCACACGGACATATTAAGTAGCGTAACGCACGTTGTGTAAACAATGCACACCGAGGCACAACACACTGCATGCTAGCAGCTAACGGGCTAGGATAGACTGACCATACGTCCTCTTTTCACCGGACATGTCCTCTTTTGCGGAGCTGTCAGGGCGGAGTTTCTTAAATGCCTCAAATGTCCGGCATTTTGAGTTAGTATTTTCAATGTACGTTCAGGGTTAAGAAGGGGTTAAAAACAAAACAAACAGCAGCATTGGTGAGGGAGGGGCAGAGACAGAGAGAGAGAGAGAGAGTTATGATAAACGTGCATGCGTCGCCGGGCTCTGCTTTTTATCCATAGATTTATCACATTTAATTTTTTATTATCTATAGCAGGGGTGTCAAAAGTGTGCCCCGGAGGCCATTTGCGGCCCACAGCTAATGTTTTAAAGGCCCACGGCACATTCTAAAAATACTATTCAAATAAACAAAAACATAACAAAAGTGAAACAAAAAAGCTTAAATGTAATTTAGAAAAAGTTGCAATGTTGACTAATAAAACAAAGCTGTTATTTTTTTTTTTTCAAACTGTCATTGCTCAAAACATAATATTGAATCAAAATCAATGTTATTATGAATTATTGACCTATCCAAGGTTCCCATTACTTCACATCAAATATTACACTAAGAAAAATATTTTTGGTGGAAGATTTTGCAAATTTGGTAAATAAATAACCAAAAAATTTATATTTTGTTGTTTTCTTACTGTACTGAAAATGAACCGAACCGTGACTTCTAAACCGAGGTACGTACCGAACTGAAATCTTTGTGTACCGTTACACCCAGGGACGTGCACATGATTATAGAGGGGCAGGGGCTCAAAGTCAGAAAAGGGCAGGAAATTTGTTTTTGGTCCTTTACACAATATGGAAATTAATGTAAAATTAAATTTGCTAATAGGAAGCTAACTACTTAGCTGTGTGTCCTTTGTAGGTAAAAGTGATTGCCATTTCTTTTGTGTCAACAAATTATTGTCATAAAGAGTTAATTCACATTATCATAGGCTTGGAAGATATGAAAAGCAACAAAAAAATGGTTTATTATTAGGCTATTTATTGTTAAAGATAAGCACTTTAATATTGAACATTGAACAGTGCAACATGAACTTTGAAAAAAAAATACAAAAATAAATACTCAAATGGAAAAAACTTCAATGAGAAAATCTGTCCTTCTTCCCTTAACTTGATGAAAACACCATCAAGTTGCAACTTATGGTCTTTCTCACTTAATGCTCAGACTAAACAACTGAAACGCAAAACAGGGCCAAAAATATGGACCAGGGGCCAGTAGAGGGCTGTAGGATGGAGGCCACCCATACCCAAATATGCTTCTCAATGTAAATTCAGGGCTTCCATGATGCTAGTACTTGGTTTTAGCCATGCATTAAGAGGTCTGCTACCCTTAGCTGCTTCCTGGCGCTCCTTCTCCTTCCTTTTCTGTATCCTTTCTTTTTTTGGCATTGTGCTGCAGGCATAATCAACATGAATCAAGTTTGAATACAGATGGTAATATTCCTAACAGATAACCTACATCTTATATCCCCAGAATGCTGAAATTATTATTATTAATAATAACAATAATTATTATTATCATTATCATTATTCTTCTTCTTATTATTGTTATTATTATCATTATTATTATTAGGGCCCGCAGTGGCCCATTGCAAAAGGACTCCCACAGGGAGTCCTTATGCAATGGGACATAAGGACCTATTGAATTTCTAAGGTTTTATTATTATTATTATTATTCTTTCTTATTGTTCCGCAGCTTTGCGCACTACTTTCACCCCCTTAACATGCTTCAAAACTCACCAAATTTGACGCACACATAAAAAAACTCAAACAAAACTCTTTGGTGAAAATACCAAACCCCAAAAATCTAAATTGCGCTCTAGCGCCCCCTACCAAGTAAACTTGTTCTAACTCCCCGTACGAATGTCGTACAGACATGAAACAAAAACCTCTATGTAGGTCTCACTTAGACTTAAATTTTATTAATTTATTTTCTCGGGCAAAAATCTACAGGAAGTTTACTATTCCCCCTTCAACACTAAATTTTAGTAAAATCAGTCACTTTTGCCTCTTTCAGCTGTAATTTGACCCCCTTAACATGCTTCAAAGCTCACCAAACTGAACGCACACATCAGGACTGGCAAAAACTGTTATCTAATAAAAAAACCTAACCCCAAATTCAAAAATTGCGCTCTACAGAATTTTTTGAATAAAACGGACAAAAAACTGCTCCTCGGAAGACAAAAATTACAAAACTGCCTGTAACTAACACTGGGAAGGTCGGAGAGACATGAAACGAAAACCTCTCCGTAGGTCTCACTTACACCTACATTTCATAAATTGACAACCCCCAGCAAAAATATACAGGAAGTTTGCTATTCCCCCTTCAACACAACATTTTTGTAAAAACCCGTCACCTTTCTTCAAACATTATCTCCTCTGAGCGCGTTTGTTGTTTCGGCTTCAAACTAACACAGGAGAGAGATTGAACCCTTCTGATTAAAAGTTGGTGAAAGAGTTGTGATACCTGCTCCGGTTTTGATTTTATGACCCTTCAAAGACCCGCTGCACTGATGCTCCTGCGGTGCTGTTTTTTTAAGATGGCTGCTCAAAAGCAGGAAGCACCAACGTGCCCACACAATGCAGACAAGGTAGGTACACTCGACAAAAGTCTTGGGACACTTCAGACTAAAAGTAGACAAAAGTATTGGGACACTTAGGACTAGCACCTGCCAAATACGCGGGCCCGTCCAACGCTGCTTGCAGCTTTAATTATTATTATTTTGTTAACCCACACAGTAATAGCAAAGTCCCAATAAACTTTATATCTAAACCTCTACTGTGAGAGAAATGTGATCCGCCGTAAACACAGTGCATTTTATTTTTGAAAATTAACCTGGTGTTTTATTTTGTATTTTGTACACTACTTCCTGTCCCGCACGATCCGCTCTGCTCTGTGCGGAATTGATGTGCCGTGCTCAATTGATGCGCCGTGCTCCGACGTCCGGCAAAAACAGAAACTGACCCATTGAATAATAGAACAATACAGCGTTTTTCTGAAATATTACCCATATTAGATGCTGAATAAGTGGACGGCGACTAGACCATAACTCACAGGTTCAAGTTGCTCCACTGTTACGTCTCCTCAGGGGCGCACTTGGCTCTCTCTCCTCTCGCTTACTCACTCACTCGCCCTCTCGCTTCCTCTCTGGCGGAAGCGGCAGGCTCAAACAACCCGGTATTACAAGAAAACGTGGAGTTTTTGTACCGCTGTTTTTTTTACATCCCTGACAGGAATTTATTAATGTTATTTACAGAAAAACAAAACAAAAAAAAACACACACACACACACAGGCAGAGGGCACTTTTTAAGACGAGGCAAAAAAGGGCAGGGGCTCAAGCACCCATAAGGCCCTATGTGTGCACGTGCCTGGTTACACCCCTAGGTAGAAGTGTCTTAGAAAGTATCCGATAACAAACGTGTCCGCATCATTCAATTTACTGCATCCTGAGCTTTGTCGTCAAAAAACAGTTAATACTCCGCTTCCATTCCAAACAGTGAATAATCATTAGGTTAGTGTTGTCATGCCTAACATTCTTCTGTTTGAGTCTTTTCCCTTCATCATGCCTTTTCAAACATTCCACATTACAAGATAATAAAAGTAGGTGTGATTTGTGCTGATACCGTATCAGATGGGCCTGGGTGCAAATCTCTGGGATCAGGACACCCCTACAGTATAATTTCATATCTGACTTGAAATATAGCCTGTAAGAGAGCCTATTAAAGACCCACAGCAGCAGCAGCAGCAGAAGTGTCCCTGTCTCCAGGGTACGACTGCATGCTTGTCATTTCTCCCAATCCAGACCACCAGCTGTTGGTCTTACTTTCCATACATGTGCACACACACTCTCCCTCGCACCCTCTCTTTGACGCCACCACATTCCCGCCGGGCGTCGCGAGCCAACAACGACAGATGCTCGCCGCAAGCCTTTAACCCCTAACCCCACATAGAGCCCCTATTTTTGGGGGCGAAGAACGACGCGGACGAGTTTGAAATGGCGTCAGACGACGGTAGCGCGGGCGGCCGCTTGCTCCGCAGCACAGTAGTTACGGTAGTTTAACACGAGGGGATTCTCCCAGTCAGCTTTACATGCCAGGAAAGAAAGAGTTCTTTGAAGGGATGAAGAAACATTCACATTAAGTCATTCCTCGCATCTCCGGTGCAGCCGGCATCATTAAAGCGGGACATAAAACGTCAGACCATGTGCACTTGTCTGTCACGTCGCGCGTGCACAGCTCGCCCCAGCGCCCGATGGATGATGAAATCCTATCAGGTCAGCTGTAATCAAGAGTTATTAATACTACCTACTCAGTGGCCTAGCACGGTGTTTTTCAACCTTTTTTGAGCCAAGGCTCAAAAAAGCGGAGGCACACCACCAGCAGAAATCATTAAAAAACGGAACTCAGTTGACAGTAAAAAGTCGTTGGATATGACTTTAAAGCATAACCAAGCATGCATGACTATAGCTCTTGTCTCAAAGTAGGTGTACTGTCACCACCTGTCACATCACACCCTGACTTATTTGGACTTTTTTTGCTGTTTTCCTGTGTGTAGTGTTTTACTTCTTGCCTAGTGCTCCTATTTTGGTGGCTTTTTCTCTTTTTTTGGTATTTTCCTGTAGCAGTTTCATGTCTTCCTTTGAGCAATATTTCCTACATCTACCGTATTTTCCGCACTATTAGCCGCACCTAAAAACCACAAATTTACTCAAAAGCTGACAGTGCGGCTTTTAACCCGGTGCGCTTTATATATGGATTAATATTAAGATTCATTTTCATAAAGTTTCGGTCTCGCAACTTCGGTAAACAGCCGCCATCTTTTTTCCCCGTAGAACAGGAAGCGCTTCTTCTTCTACGCAAGCAACCGCCAAGGTAAGCACCCGCCCCCATAGAACAGGAAGCGCTTCTTCTTCTACTGTAAGCAACCACCCGCCCGCGTAGAAGAAGAAAAAGAGCGCGGATATACCGTACGTTTCATTTCCTTTGTGTGTTTACATCTGTAAAGACCACAAAATGGCTCCTACTAAGCGTCAGGGATCCGGTTCATGAAAAGACGCAATCTCTCCATCCGCACACGGATTACTATTTCACAGCAACTGATATTCCTGTGAACGCACTGTGGATACAACGGGAGCACGTACGGTGAATATTCGCACCACAGGGAATGAGAAGTCATCCTTCACTGTGGTTCTAGCTTGCCATGCTAATGGCCAGAAACTTCCACCCATGGTAATATTCAAAAGGAAGACCTTGCCAAAAGAGACCTTTCCAGCCGGCGTCATCATAAAAGCTAACTCGAAGGGATGGATGAAGAAAAGATGAGCGAGTGGTTAAGGTAAGTTTAAGTTTACGCGAAGAGGCCGGGTGGCTTTTTTCACGCAGCTCTGTCCATGTTGATATACGTATGTTTGTGATTGCACATTTGCGTACATTTTGGGAGTGAACAGAGTTGTTAGAACGCTGGTTTTTAATATATTATTAAAGTTTGACTGACCTATCTGACTGTTTTTTTGACATTCCTTTAGCGCAGTTAGATGCGGCTTATAACACGGGGCGGCTTATAGGTGGACAAAGTTTTGAAATATGCCGTTCATTGAAGGCGCGGCTTTTAACCCAGGGCGCCTTATGGTGCGGAAAATACGGTACTTTGTTTTAGCAAACAAGAATATTTCAGTTGTTTTTATCCTTCTTTGTGGGGACATTGTTGATTGTCATGTCATGTTCGGATGTACTTTGTCTTTGCTCCACAGTAAGTCTTTGCTGTCGTCCAGCATTCTGTTTTTGTTTACCGTATTTTCCGCACCATAAGGCGCCCTGGGTTATAAGCCGCGCCTTCAATGAACGGCATATTTCAAAACGTTGTCCACCTATAAGCCGCCCCGTGTTATAAGCCGCATCTAACTGCGCTAAAGGAATGTCAAAAAAACAGTCAGATAGGTCAGTCAAACTTTAATAATATATTAAAAACCAGCGTGATGTGGGCGCGCATGGAGTCGTATATCAACATGGACGGAGCTGCGTGAAAAAAGCCACCCGGCCTCTTCGCGTAAACTTACCTTAACCACTCGCTCATCTTTTCTTCATCCATCCATCCCTTCGAGTTAGCTTTTATGATGACGCCGGCTGGAAAGGTCTCTTTTGGCAAGGTCTTCCTTTTGAATATCACCATGGGTGGAAGTTTCCGGCCATTAGCATGGCAAGCTAGAACCACAGTGTGTCGCTTAGTAGGAGCCATTTTGTGGTCTTTACAGATGTAAACACACAAAGGAAATGAAACGTAATACCCGCGCGCTTCTTCTTCTATGGGGGCGGGTGCTTACCTTGGCGGTTGCTTACCGTAGAAGAAGAAGCACTTCCTCTTCTACGGGGAAAAAAGATGGCGGCTGTTTACCGTAGTTGCGAGACCTAAACTTTATGAAAATGAATCTTAATATTAATCCATATATAAAGCGCACCGGGTTATAAGCCGCACTGTCAGCTTTTGAGTAAATTTGTGGTTTTTAGGTGCGGCTAATAGTGCGGAAAATACGGTACTCAGTGGCCTAGCACGGTGTTTGTCAACCTTTTTTGAGCCAAGGCACATTTGTGGCGTTGAAAAAATGCGGAGGCACACCACCAGCAGAAATCATTAAAAAACGGAACTCAGTTGACAGTAAAAAGTCGTTGGATATGACTTTAAAGCATAACCAAGCATGCATGACCATACCTGCCAACTACTCCGGTTTTCCCGTAATTAGTACGGTTTTCATCAACCTATTCCGGGTTACGGTTGCAGTGATAAAAAATACGGTTTTTCATTAATTAAAAAAAAATTTTTTTTAAAAGTTTTATTCACGAAAACGCGTCACAACAATGACAATCGACACTGCTTCCCGTAACTTCCTATCGAGCCATTCCGAATGCCATGCGCGAGGCTATTTATAGCACCGCTGCCAAGCACGAGGCACCAGTTGCCATTGTTTCCAAACGAGCGAACGATCATGGAATCAGCCGGAGAAAAATCGCATACGAGTCTTAAACCGAAAAGAAAACTGCAGTCATTCCGTGAAGAATATTCAAAAGTCTATCCGGGAATAATTATCCCTTCCAAAAAGGGTGAAAACTACGCGAATTGCACCTTGTGCAGACAAGATTTTTCGATCGGACACGGAGGAATTAGCGATGTAAAAGACCACGTTGGGACAAAAAAACACAAGTCTAATGCCGTTGCTAGCGATACAAGTGGAAAACTTTCAACGTTTTTCGTCGCCCAAACAGATTCTTTGGATGTGATAAATGCCGAAGTTTTATTTACGGAGGCAATAGTTGAGCATGGATTTCCAATCGCACTGGCTGATCACATGGGACAGTTAAATGTTTGTAATGCAACCTTTAAAAATCATTACGCGGTGATCGCGGTCCCAAAAATAAACTTTTCTTGCATGATAATATCCAGAAAAATTCGCTTTATATTACTATGGAGTCCTTTTAACGAATGAGTTTGATGGTTTATCACAAACCTTAAATGAAAGAAGTCCTTTGTTCTTCTGCACCGCATGCGCTTT
The DNA here is from genome assembly GCF_033978685.3 of Nerophis lumbriciformis. Classification (NCBI taxonomy): domain Eukaryota; kingdom Metazoa; phylum Chordata; class Actinopteri; order Syngnathiformes; family Syngnathidae; genus Nerophis; species Nerophis lumbriciformis. The sequence goes on from NC_084549.2 coordinate 2,538,865, forward strand.
GGCCTTGCTTCGTGTTTGGTGCACAATCCTGTCGGCTGTATTTCACAGCACGACATACTGTTAAAAGGGTTTATACTATTTATGCTTTCAAGTCCAAGTTGAAGAAATCTTGTTAAATGTTGACAGCATAACTACCAAAATACAGAAGTATGTCCTTAATATTTTTGCAGTGCTATTTCTGTTGAAAAGTTCAAATGATTACATTAGAGATGTGATGTGCCACTTTTCAAGTGTCTGATGGCTTCAATTAATTTTCATTAATTTTTCATATTTTGAATTCTTTTGAAAGGCTTACAAAAAAACTACATTTGAATTGTAATTCCATGCTATTGACAGGACTATTAATTTTAATGAAGTTAGCTTACCATGTTTACAGTATGATAATTGTGATAGAAATGTGAATTTTAGGCACAGAATATTTTTTACAATTGAACAAGGCAGTAGATTATACAAGCTTGGACAGAAAGTTAATAATGACACCAATTTTTTTTTTAATGGAATTGTTTAGTACTGTTTTACCATTTGTTTACTGTAAAAAGTGTTTATACTTTCAATGAACAAATTGAAGTCTTGTGAAAGGTTGACAGGATAACTGGCATTAACTGTCAAAATAATTTCAAACTATTGAAGTTAGCTTACAGAATAAACATGTCAATCAACCCATATGATTTTTGCTGTAATATTTTTGTTTTGAAAAGTCACTGTGACTGATAGAAAAGTGATGGTTTTAGCAACATTTTAACCTGTCTGAATGCTAATAATCATTTTGCGTCAGGGGGGCGAAGCCTGAACCCCCCACCAGGACTTTGTCCTGGACCTACCGGGGCCTGCGGCCCCTGGACCCTGGCTACTAGGTTTTTCTGATTTCAAAAGTTGGCAGGTATGCAATATAATTGTTCACCTTCCCAAGGCGCTGGACTTGCTGCAGCCACAGAAGGGCGAAGGAGCAAAAGTACTCAAAGGGCACCTGTGACGATTCAAAACTACATTTGAAACACTTCCTGGATTTCCCATAGATTGCCAAGAGACCTGAGGCGTTATGGGTGTGGCTAGGGGGCGTGATATCCATTCAAACGACATGCTAGTGTTACATGTTTATGTTCGTGTGTTATCAGAGGTGGGTAGTAACGCGCTACATTTACTCCGTTACATCTACTTGAGTAACTTTTGGGATAAATTGTACTTCTAAGAGTAGTTTTAATGCAACATACTTTTACTTTTACTTGAGTATATTTATAGAGAAGGAACGCTACTTTTACTCCGCTACTTTTATCTACATTCAGCTCGCTACTCGCTACTAATTTTTATCGATCTGTTAATGCACGCTTTGTTTGTTTTGGTCTGTCAGACAGACCTTCAAAGTGCCTACCTTACTGGTGACGTTTCACTCCGTTCCACCAATCAGATGCAGTCACTGGTGACGTTGGACCAATCAAACAGAGCTAGGCGGTCACATGACCTGACTTAAACAAGTTGAAAAACTTATCGGGGTGTTACCATTTAGTGGTCAATTGTACGGAATATGTACTGTACTGTGCAATCTAATAATAAAAGTTCCAATCAATCAATCAAAAATGTGAAGGAAAAAAGATACTTTTTTATTTCAACCGTACATCCCGTCAAAAGCCTAAAGACTGACCGCACATGAGGACGTTCCTGTCTTCACAATAAAAGTGCCGCTCCATCGCGCCTGCGCTTTCAAAATAAGAGTCTCCGAAAGCCAGCGCAAACAAGCTAGCAAGCTACGGAGTTTGACGCCAATATATTTCTTGTAAAGTGTATAAAAACGAATATGGAAGCTGGACAAATAAGATGCCAAAAACCAACCACTTTCATGTGGTATTATGAAAACGTGGACGTTATCATCACTACTGTCTGATTCCAATCAATGCAAGTCATCAGAATCAGGTAATACCCCAACTTATATTCTAGTCTTCATGAAAGAAAGGAATCTATATGTTAAACATGCATGTATATTCATTAAAACACCTTTAACATGTAAACAAAAACAGCAAAATAAATACATATAAATTATATACTGTATATATATCAATGTATATGTATGTATGTATATATATATATATATATATATATATATATATATATATATATATGAGTGTGTATGTTACTCATCAGTTGCTCAGTACTTGAGTAGTTTTTTCACAACATACTTTTTACTTTTACTCAAGTAAATATTTGGGTGACTACTCCTTACTTTTACTTGAGTAATAAATCTCTAAAGTAACAGTACTCTTACTTGAGTACAATTTCTGGCTACTCTACCCACCTCTGTGTGTTATTGATGTTACATTTTCCATGATTGTGAAAACACTAGTGAAAGGGGATTGGCCGAGAATGAGGAAGTGTGTGAATGGAGGGAATATGTGTCGGTTGTTAGCATAAGATTGGCAATAAAAGTTAAAAAAAAAAGCGTCAGATTTTGTGTGGCTTCTGGCGGCTACACTACAGTATATTGGTTAAATCTGTTTTCACGTCAAAAATATACCCTCATTTTTAAGGTGTGGTGGCTTTTATGTTGCTGTGGTCGTGGGCCATGATCAATTATATTAAGGGGAAACCCAGACTTCCTTGTGTTCCAGATAATATGTATTGGATATGCTTTGGTGTTCATTTTGCTCCACAGTCACTTTTAGAACGTGTTTTTTGAGTCTGTCTGCAGGATGTTGGATTCGGGAGGCAGTCTCAGGTTGCAAGTGAAACCAAAGCCCACCCACTCCAAAGTATCATAATTTATCTTTTGAAAATCTACACTGTTTGAATATATATCTTGAAGTCGTCACCGCTGGTTTTTTCCCAGACAAAGTTAAGAATAAACTTCATAAACATTATATAAATTCTCCTGGTCACAACATTCGGTACCCCTGCACATTATTTATTTATTATTTATTATTTCAAGTTTATTCACAATACCATATAACAATTACTATAGTAGTGAAATATCATCATTTAAAGATGTTGGTACGTGAATGGGTCCCCCAAATAAGCTAGAAGAAGCTTTTGACAGGGGGTCCAGAGGATAGTATACAGGTAAAAGCCAGTAAATTAGAACATTTTGAAAAACTTGATTTATTTCAGTAATTGCATTCAAAAGGTGTAACTTGTACATTATATTTATTCATTGCACACAGACTGATGCATTCAAATGTTTATTTCATTTCATTTTGATGATTTGAAGTGGCAACAAATGAAAATCCAAAATTCCGTGTGTCACAAAATTAGAATATTACTTAAGGCTAATACAAAAAAGGGATTTTTAGAAATGTTGGCCAACTGAAAAGTATGAAAATGAAAAATATGAGCATGTACAATACTCAATACTTGGTTGGAGCTCCTTTTGCCTCAATTACTGCGTTAATGCGGCATGGCATGGAGTCGATGAGTTTCTGGCACTGCTCAGGTGTTATGAGAGCCCAGGTTGCTCTGATAGTGGCCTTCAACTCTTCTGCGTTTTTGGGTCTGGCATTCTGCATCTTCCTTTTCACAATACCCCACAGATTTTCTATGGGGCTAAGGTCAGGGGAGTTGGCGGGCCAATTTAGAACAGAAATACCATGGTCCGTAAACCAGGCACGGGTAGATTTTGCGCTGTGTGCAGGCGCCAAGTCCTGTTGGAACTTGAAATCTCCATCTCCATAGAGCAGGTCAGCAGCAGGAAGCATGAAGTGCTCTAAAACATGCTGGTAGACGGCTGCGTTGACCCTGGATCTCAGGAAACAGAGTGGACCGACACCAGCAGATGACATGGCACCCCAAACCATCACCCAACCATGCAAATTTTGCATTTCCTTTGGAAATCGAGGTCCCAGAGTCTGGAGGAAGACAGGAGAGGCACAGGATCCACGTTGCCTGAAGTCTAGTGTAAAGTTTCCACCATCAGTGATGGTTTGGGGTGCCATGTCATCTGCTGGTGTATTTGTATTGAACCGTTTCGGTACGGGGGTTCCGGTTCGGTTCGGAGGTGTACCGAACGAGTTTCCACACGGACATATTAAGTAGCGTAACGCAGGTTGTGTAAACAATGCACACCGAGGCACAACACACGGCATGCTAGCAGCTAACGGGCTAGGATAGACTGACCATACGTCCTCTTTTCACCGGACATGTCCTCTTTTGTGGAGCTGTAGGGACGGAGTTTCTTATATACCTCAAATGTCCGGCATTTTGAGTTAGTATTTTCAATGTACGTTCAGGGTTAAGAAGGGGTTAAAAACAAAACAAACAGCAGCATTGGTGAGGGAGGGGCAGAGACAGAGAGAGAGAGAGAGTTATGATAAACGCGCATGCGTCGCCAGGCTCTGCTTTTTATCCATAGATTTATCACATTTAATTTTTTATTATCTATAGCAGGGGTGTCAAAAGTGTGCCATTTGCGGCCCACAGCTAATGTTTTAAAGGCCCACGGCACATTCTAAAAATACTATTCAAATAAACAAAAACATAACAAAAGTGAAATAAAAAAGCTTAAAGGTTAAATGTCATTTAGAAACAAAGTTGCAATGTTGACTAATAAAACAAAGCTATTTTTTCTTTCTTTCAAACTGTCATTGCTCAAAACATAATATTGAATCAAAATCAATGTTATTATGAATTATTGACCTATCCAAGGTTCCCATTACTTCACATCAAATATTACACTAAGAAAAATATTTTTGGTGGAAGATTTTGAAAATTTGGTGAATAAATAACCCATCCATCCATCCATCTTCTTCCGCTTATCCGAGGTCGGGTCGCGGGGGCAGCAGCCTAAGCAGGGAAGACCAGACTTCCCTCTCCCCAGCCACTTCGTCCAGCTCCTCCCGGGGGATCCCGAGGCGTTCCCAGGCCAGCCGGGAGACATAGTCTTCCCAACGTGTCCTGGGTCTTCCTCGTGGCCTCCTACCGGTCGGACATGCCCTAAACACCTCCTTAGGGAGGCGCTCGGGTGGCATCCTGACCAGATGCCCGAACCACCTCATCTGGCTCCTCTCGATGTGGAGGAGCAGCGGCTTTACTTTGAGCTCCTCCCGGATGACAGAGCTTCTCACCCTATCTCTAAGGGAGAGCCCCGCCACCCGGCGGAGGAAACTCATTTCGGCCGCTTGTACCCGTGATCTTGTCCTTTCGGTCATAACCCAAAGCTCTTGACCATAGGTGAGGATGGGAACGTAGATCGACCGGTAAATTGAGAGCTTTGCCTTCCGGCTCAGCTCCTTCTTCACCACAACGGATCGATACAGCGTCCGCATTACTGAAGACGCCGCACCGATCCGCCTGTCGATCTCACGATCCACTCTTCCCTCACTCGTGAACAAGACTCCGAGGTACTTGAACTCCTCCACTTGGGGCAAGATCTCCTCCCCAACCCGGAGATGGCACTCCACCCTTTTCCGGGCGAGAACCATGGACTCGGACTTGGAGGTGCTGATTCTCATCCCAGTCGCTTCACACTCGGCTGCGAACCGATCCAGTGAGAGCTGAAGATCCTGACCAGATGAAGCCATCAGGACCACATCATCTGCAAAAAGCAGAGACCTAATCCTGCAGCCACCAAACCGGATCCCCTCAACGCCTTGACTGCGCCTAGAAATTCTGTCCATAAAGGTTATGAACAGAATCGGTGACAAAGGGCAGCCTTGGCGGAGTCCAACCCTCACCGGAAACGTGTCCGACTTACTGCCGGCAATGCGAACCAAGCTCTGACACTGATCATACAGGGAGCGGACTGCCACAATCAGACAGTCCGAAACCCCATACTCTCTGAGCACTCCCCACAGGACTTCCCGAGGGACACGGTCAAATGCCTTCTCCAAGTCCACAAAGCACATGTAGACTGGTTGGGCAAACTCCCATGCACCCTCAAGGACCCTGCCGAGAGTATAGAGCTGGTCCACAGTTCCACGACCAGGACGAAAACCACACTGTTCCTCCTGAATCCGAGGTTCGACTATCCGGCGTAGCCTCCTCTCCAGTACACCTGAATAGACCTTACCGGGAAGGCTGAGGAGTGTGATCCCACGATAGTTAGAACACACCCTCCGGTTCCCCTTTTTAAAGAGAGGAACCACCACCCCGGTCTGCCAATCCAGAGGTACTGCCCCCGATGTCCACGCGATGCTGCAGAGTCTTGTCAACCAAGACAGCCCTACAGCATCCAGAGCCTTAAGGAACTCCGGGCGGATCTCATCTACCCCCGGGGCCTTGCCACCGAGGAGCTTTTTAACTACCTCAGCAACCTCAGCCCCAGAAATAGGAGAGCCCACCACAGATTCCTCAGGCACTGCTTCCTCATAGGAAGACGTGTTGGTGGGATTGAGGAGGTCTTCGAAGTATTCCCTCCACCGATCCACAACTTCCGCAGTCGAGGTCAGCAGAACACCATCCGCACCATACACGGTGTTGGCACTGCACTGCTTCCCCTTCCTGAGGCGGTGGATGGTGGTCCAGAATCGCTTCGAAGCCGTCCGGAAGTCGTTTTCCATGGCTTCCCCGAACTCCTCCCATGTCCGAGTTTTTGCCTCCGCGACCGCTGAAGCCGCACACCGCTTGGCCTGTCGGTACCTGTCCGCTGCCTCAGGAGTCCCATGAGCCAAAAGAACCCGATAGGACTCCTTCTTCAGCTTGACGGCATCCCTCACCGCCGGTGTCCACCAACGGGTTCTAGGATTACCGCCACGACAAGCACCAACTACCTTGCGGCCACAGCTCCAATCAGCCGCCTCGACAATAGAGGTGCGGAACATGGTCCACTCGGACTCAATGTCCAGCACCTCCCTCGTGACATGTTCAAAGTTCTTCTGGAGGTGGGAATTGAAACTCTTTCTGACAGGAGACTCTGCCAGACGTTCCCAGCAAACCCTCACAATGCGTTTGGGCCTGCCAGGTCTGTCCGGCATCCTCCCCCACCATCGCAGCCAACTCACCACCAGGTGGTGATCGGTAGAAAGCTCCGCCCCTCTCTTCACCCGAGTGTCCAAAACATGAGGCCGCAAATCCGATGACACAACTACAAAGTCGATCATAGAACTGCGGCCTAGGGTGTCCTGGTGCCAAGTGCACATATGGACACCCTTATGCTTGAACATGGTGTTCGTTATGGACAATCCGTGACGGGCACAAAAGTCCAATAACAAAACACCACTTGGGTTCAGATCCGGGCGGCCATTCTTCCCAATCACGCCTCTCCAGGTTTCACTGTCGTTGCCAATATGAGCGTTGAAGTCCCCCAGTAGAACGAGGGAATCACCCGGGGGAGCACTCTCAAGTACTCCCTCGAGTGAATCCAAAAAGGGTGGGTACTCTGAGCTGCTGTTTGGCGCGTAAGCGCAAACCACAGTCAGGACCCGTTCCCCCACCCGAAGGCGGAGGGAAGCTACCCTCTCGTCCACCGGGTTGAACTCCAACATGCAGGCTCTGAGCCGGGGGGCAACAAGAATTGCCACCCCAGCCCGTCGCCTCTCACTGCTGGCAACGCCAGAGTGGAAGAGAGTCCAGCCCCTCTCGAGAGAACTGGTTCCAGAGCCCTTGCTGTGCGTCGAGGTGAGTCCGACTATATCCAACCGGAACTTCTCTACCTCGCGCACTAGCTCAGGCTCCTTCCCCCCCAGCGAGGTGACGTTCCACGTCCCAAGAGCTAGCTTCTGTAGCCGAGGATCGGACCGCCAAGTGCCCTGCCTTCGGCTACCGCCCAGCTCACATTGCACCCGACCTCTATGGCCCCTGCTATGGGTGGTGAGCCCATTGGAGGGGGGACCCACGTTGCCTCTTCGGGCTGTGCCCGGCCGGGCCCCATGGGGACAGGCCCGGCCACCAGGCGCTCGCCATCGTGCCCCAACTCCGGGCCTGGCTCCGGAGGGGGGCCCCGGTGACCCGCGTCCGGGCGAGGGAAATCTGAGTCTCGGTTCTTGCATTTCCATAGAAGTCTTCGAGCTGCTCTTTGTCTGATCCCTCACCTAGGACCTGTTTGTCTTGGGAGACCCTACCAGGGGGCATGGAAGCCCCCGGACAACATAGCTCCTAGGATCATTGGGACACGCAAACTCCTCTACCACGTTAAGGTGGCAGCTCAGAGAGGAGGAATAAATAATAATAATAAATAATAACCCAAAAGTTAATATTTTGTTGTTTTCTTACTGTACCGAAAATGAACTAAACCGAGGTACGTACCGAACCGAAATTTTTGTGTACCGTTACACCACTAGGTATAGCGCTTTTTAGTGTACTGAAAGACGCTTCACAGGATAAAAATTAAAATATAAAACAGTTCAAAGTAATATAATACAGGAAATATAGAAGCAGTACATAGTAAAATACATAACAACACTGGACATTACAAGACTCAGAACACTAATCACAAGTTAAAAGCAGATCTGCAGAGGTGTGTTTTGAGAAGGCTTTTGAAGGTAGGAAGGTCTGGTTTGGGAAGAGCGTACCAGAGGGTGGGAGCTGCGATGGAGAAGGCTCTATCACCCCAGGTCCGGAGCTTGGTTCTGAGTGGTGGGGAGAGGAGGTTGCGTGAAGGGGTATGGCGGTGAAGCAGTTATTATGCACATGCCAATATTAGATGAAGATATTACTTTATCTTGCCTTTTTTTTGCTGCCTCAAGCCCTGAAGCAGAGGGTGAAGGGCTACTCCTCCTCAGACTGAGAGCTTGACTTAACAAGGTCATATTTTGTCTACATTTAAAATACATCCTTGTGGTCTACGCAACATGTAATGGGGGTTCTTTGCTCCAAATGTTGCATGGATGATGTTTTACACACCATTTTCAAGCCGCTTTCTGACCGTCTCTTCAAGATGCTCCATTTTGTGGGCATTTTTTATCTCCACTTTGACAGTGTCTTCTCCTTGCCAGCCATGTTGTAGTTTTTAGCACTTCCACATGGAGTCTAGTGTAGGGATGTCCCGATCCAGGTTTTTGCACTTCCGATCCGATACCGATATTGTTTTTGCATTTCCGATCCGATACCGATACTGACCGATACCGACCGATACTGGCCTATCCGAGCATGTATTAAAGTTTAAAGTTATTTAGCCTACTTAGTTGTCAGAATCCTGTTGAAAAGGGTTTTAGTACTCTTGATAACAACTAGCCAGCTGAATTAGGGGAGTTTGAATAATACACAATGGTTGGTAACAAGAAACTGACCTGTTTATTCAAGGATAAACACAAAATAGACAAAATTATACATGACAAACAGAAATGGCATCATTGAAACTAGGGCTGGGCGATATGGCCTTTTTTTAATATTGCGATATTTTAAGGCCATATTGCGATACACGATATATATCTCGATATTTTGCCTTAGCCTTGAATGAACACTTGATGCATATAATCACAGCAGTATGATGATTCTATGTGTTTTGATTGATTGATTGAGACTTTTATTAGTAGGTTGCACAGTGAAGTACATATTCCGTACAATTGACCACTGAATGGTAACACCCCAATAAGTTTTTCCACTTCTTTAAGTCGGGGTCCACTTAAATTGATTCATGATACAGATATATACTATCAGATATATACTGTCATCATAATACAGTCATCACACAAGATAATCACATTGAATTATTTACATTATTTATAATCCAGGGTGTGGAGGGGGGCGCCGGATGTAAGTGTCAAAAAGACAGCCAAAAGAGTTTGATATGAGAATAAATCTAAAGTTAAAATATAGGGTAGCAATGCACCCATTTGCAGGAAATGTAGTCTTGATTTTCAAAATGTTCTTTCAAGGCTTGCATGTCTACATTAAAACATTCTTCTTCATACTGCATTAATATACGCTACTTTTAAACTTTCATGCAGAGAAGGAAATCACAACTAAAAAAATCACTAATTTTTTCATACGGTGTTTGTTCATGTGGACATTTTTGCCATTTTGATGGTGTGGACGTGTGGCACCGAATGGAGATAAGCGTCTCGACAGACGTCACAATATTTGAACAATGATGACGAAAACTGTTGTCTCTGTCGTGTCCGTGTGTCGAAAATTGTTATGCGCTTATTTTTTTATTTGATTTTGTGCGTGGCATAGATTTGCCGTGCGCAGAGGACGCTTGAGCAGGCGCGCACCTTAGCGGCTGCGCTAGCATCACAGCTAACGTTAGCCATGCCGCTACCTCGCTCTCTGCTGGGAGAGGACGTATACGTATGTGACGTATGACGTGACAGTATGTGACGTGTGACGTGACAGTATGTGACGTGTGTAAGAAGGTGCGCTCGCTGTCTGTGAGAGGGAGACACAGGAAAGAGTGAGAAGAGCCTGTCGTGTAATGCCAGCAGCTAAAAGCAACTGCGTGAGAATTGTGGATGTGTTGAAGGTGTGCTGGAAAATGCGGAACGGAAATTACGGAGCAGCAGAAAAGTGGAATGTATTATTTAAATAGGTGCGTTGGAAAACACGGACCGGAGTTTTTTAAAAAACTGGATCTGGAGCGGCATTTTCCCATGCCTTGTCGATACGCAATTTTTGGCAAATATCGGCAGCCGATCCGATCCGAATATCGGATCGGGACATCCCTAGTCTAGTGACAGGTATAAATTAGAACTATACGTTAATTTGTATTAGAAATGGCAACAGCGGCGGATGCATGTGCATGGAAAGCGAGCTAAAGAAGACACTCCAAACTATGCCTCTGCTCATCATTCATCACTGAAGGTACACACACTCTTGTCAATTCTCAGTGATGCAAATGCAAGTCAAGTTGATCAACAGATTGTATTATTCTCCAGTGCAATAACAGTACTGGAATGAAGGCTAAAAGGGCATTAATGGGAGCCTTAAAAAAAAATATAAGAAAAAAATAAGTAACTAAATAGTTACTTTTCACAGTAACACATTACTTTTTGGTGTAAGTAACTGAGTTAGTAACTGAGTTACTTTTGAAATAAAGTAACTAGTAACTGTAACTAGTTACTGTTTTTCAGTAACTAACCCAACACTGCCACTACGTAACGCGATGGCGTGTCAGGCCTTCCTCATTATCTCTCAAAATGGCTCGGGAATCTCCGTGAGATTGATACTATTTTGATCCTATCTCCTTACTGGCAAACCCTGGAGGTCTCTAGGTGTCATGAATCAGATATATAATGATAGCTTCAATGTAGAGGCAAGGTGTTTTTCCACTCTACTGCTACTTTCAGTCGACGGGAGAATGCGTTTAAAGCCAGTTTGAGTTTGAGTTTATTTGGAACATGCAAGTATACATGATACATCACAATCTCCAGTTTCTCTATTCAACATGTTCGAAAAGGAGTAGGAAGAAGCAGAGCTTATTTAATCCTACCCCTTTTCTTTTACATGACAGTTGCTAAAACTTTTGTTCACTTCCTGTTCTCAATTTATTCACAATATACTCCATAAGTAATCACAATAAAAATAAGAAAAAAGAAGCTGTTTCTTGGTTGGAAAAACTGTTGCAAACTAAAGGAAAATAAAAGGAAAAAGTAACTACGGTCTGGTCTTTTGAGTGAAATCCAGAAGCCACATTCAGCATTGGTACATCCCTTCAAGTGTGGGATAAGCACAGCGAAAAAAGCAAAACACTTGACAGTTGTTGTATGCACACTGTGTCGAGCGGAAATGGCCTATCATAGCAGCACAACGGCTATGAAGGAACATTTGAAAAGAAAACACCCGACAGCGTTCTTGCCATCACCATCAACTAGTCAATCGTCCGCGTGAGTATACATTGTCATCATTACACAAAATCATGAATGTGTCATTTGTATCTGCGTTGTAAATTCATAAACTAAAACACTGTTTCGCTCTGAGAGGCGCGTTTGGCATGCCTGTTCAGTGTTTACAAAGACGCGCTCCTCTTTAACGCTAACGTTAATTAGTTGTGCAAATACCTTTTACAACATTAACAGTTACATATACTATGTACAAACCAACAATTAACTTTCACTTTAATCATACTATCATTGTTGTGTTATTAAGCAAAATAAGCAATACTTTTACTTTTGTTGAAATGTTTACACTGTTACAGAATATTTCGTTTTGCACTTTTTTGTATTGGATGTTTATCTTTATTTTTGCACATTTTAAAGCAAAATAAGCAATACTTTTACTTTAGAAATGCTCATACTATTGCAGAATATTAAGATTTGCACTGGATGTTTACTTTTATATTTGCACATTAAAAAGCAAAGAAGCTACTTTTAATTTTGTTAAATGTTAAAAGTTTTAAATGTTTACATTGTTACAGAATATTTTGTCATGTTGTTGTCAATGTTGACTGAGTGGCCATACTTTTTTTTTTTTTGTATATAAAAGTCATGCCTTTTGAAAAAAACTGGCCAACATTTATTTTTTCATCTTCATTTTAAATTTAAAAAAAAATCGGTAAAAGGAAAAATAATCTATAGATTAATCGAAAAAATAATCTATAGATTAACCGTCCATCCATCCATTTTCTACCGCTTATTCCCTTTTGGGGTCGCGGGGGGCGCTGGAGCCTATCTCAGCTACAATCGGGCGGAAGGCGGGGTACACCCTGGACAAGTCGCCACCTCATCGCAGAATAATCAATAGATTAACCGATTAATCGAAAAAAATAATCTATAGATTAATCGATAGAAAAATAATGGTTAGCTGCAGCCTTATTGTAGAGGTGTGTTCGCCTAGCTTCACGTATTGTTTCCTGTTCATTAGATAACTTCTTATCCAGTTTAAGACTAACCCTCTGATGCCATATCGTTCTAGTTTTTTGATTAAAATATTGTGATTAATTGTGTCAAATGCTTTAGTTAGATCCATAAAAACTGCTGCCGCACATTTTTTTATTATCTATAGCATTGGTAATTTCTTCTGTAATTTCAATTAAAGCCATGGAAGTTGAAACATTAGCTCTGTATCCATATTGATTTTCTTCGAGTATTCTATTTTTATTTACGAAACTCTCTAATCTGTTATTGAACAGTTTTTCAATGATTTTTAGACAGGGAACGCCCACATTTAAGGGTTGCTCCGCCCAGAGTGTACATCTTGGATACAGTGACAGGCAGTGGAGGAGTAGAATGCTGCACGGCCAGAATCCACACAATTGTACCTATAGTGATTGACTTATCTGCAGAAGCCGTATGGCAGTCTGGAGTCTTAAAACAATGTCTGGACAGGTCATTTTTTTTTACAAGGATTTCACTTCCAAGTCGAATACAATTTTTAGATTCTCTGGCTACACCCCTTTTGACTTCCACAGAATGGTGTCATCTGAGAACACAGACACCCAACGTTTCTTTTCATCATCTCTCATTAAGTGAACTGTCTCCTTTTGGCTGCCAAGCGCGACCACAGAACATCAAACGAGGCCACGCATCGCTTTGGGTGCTCGCTCCTTAAGAAAAAGTCGGCCGTCCTGTCGGGCGACTCTGCCTTGCCAAGTTGCTCGCTCAAAAGAACACCAGCTAATGACGCCCGTGACAGTTTTAATGATACACATGCATGTTATTCATGTATTGTGTCTAATCCAGTAGACTGATAAATATAGACTGTTTGTCACCTTCCGCAAACCGGAAGTACTGACATTTTGGTCTTGGCAGAGGTCTGCGCTCTATTGAGTCCCATTCTTGTTAAGTTTGTTTTACAGCAGTGCTACAACAGCAAGCTACAACACATTTAAGCCTGACATTAT